>NC_052475.1:23151025-23285278 GCF_009730915.1 Dioscorea cayenensis subsp. rotundata | reverse complement strand
GATAGACTTCAAGAGCGGCTACTCCTGAATAGCACCGTGGTCAGAGTCGCCAGTTGGATTTGGATCTCCAACGCTAAGAAAATTGAGTGAGCTCTTAATTTTCTGAGAGACTTCATTGAGAGATTGCTGATGTCTATCCGCAGCTGTTGAGAACCAAGAGAGAAGCATATTGGCAGTTTTAAAAATAATGTTATAATGTAGAAAAGCCTTCAATTGAAAAATACGAGTATTTTATTCAATCCAGATATTTCGAAGGACAGCTCGGGAAATGAGGTCCCAGAGAAGTCGTTGCTGAGAAGAAAGATGGTAACCAGGTGGTACAAAGTGAAGGAATTGATTGAGGGAGAGGAATAAGATCTAGAGCTTAACTGAAGAAAACCCAGATACATTTAGAGAATTTGTAGTTGAGGAAGAGGTGATCCAAATTCTCAGTAGTATTATGATAGAGGACACAGGTATCTGAGGTGTTGTAAACGATACATCCCTTCTTGAAAAGATTTGCAAGAGTAAGGATTTTGTCCTCCCCAGCAAACTAGCAGAAAAGTGTGATTTTAGTAGGACAACGGTTTTTCCAGAAAGAAGGGTGATGCGAGCTACGCAATCCACCATCAATAAGGAATTTGTAGAATGATTTGACGGTGAAGTGTCCACTTTTTTTTTTCTGGAGCCCAAACAGTAATGTCGTCCTGATTAAGAGAGCAATCAGGGATAGTTTCCAAAAGCGAAGATAACAAGTCAGGTGAGGCTGAGGAAAAGAGAATCTCTGAGTTATTTAGATATTGGAAGAATTGTCTGATCGTTATCCAAGGAGAAACGCATTGAGAAAAAAGAGAGGGCTAGAGATCTTTGAGAAAAAAACCCAGCGTGCCAACGGTCAAACCAAAGGGAAGTGTTAGAACCACACCTGATAGTTTTGTTTAGGCGAAATGGAAATGGAGGTAAGATGGTAGTTACTCCTGCCCAAAAGAAAGATTTATTTCGAGGAGGGGGGGGGGTGAAATAAGAGTCCATTTGGGTCACTGAGTAGTTAGATTGAATGATCTTAGCCAAACAACTGTTTGGATTGCAGGATAATTTCCACCACCACTTCCCAAGTAAAGCTTTGTTGAATTCCTTAAGCATTAGTTTGGGTAAAAGAATATCCATTAAACTCGTGATAATTGGTTTTTTTTTAAATGACAAGTACTATAAAAAAGCCAAATATATACAACAGTGCACCAGATAAACCAAATTATAATTTTAAAAATCAAATCTCAAGACTAAAAATTAGACCTTAAAATTAATTAAGTCATTGAAATCTCATAGATCTATTTTAAAGAATCCTTGTTTAGGCATAAATTAGAACAAATCTTACTGGTAAAAATCTTGAGATAAAAAAATCATAAATACTATTATTCCATGTGATGTTTGCTTGAGAAAAGAAAATAGTATAATTTTTTTTAATGGCTGGTGAGAGAGTTTTTTTCGTTTCACTAAATTAACGTAAATCAAAATAAAATATTTATTAACATTAAAAATTTTAAAATTAATTATCAAAAAGCTATTTAAAATGATTAAAATATGATTTATTAAATGTTTGATTGCAGGAAAGAATTAAATTTATTTCCAACCAAAATGTCCATGCACTCACAGGCAAACCCCATTATTTTTGAGGGGTTAAATACCCAGTTTAGTCTCTCTATTATTTTGAAATGATCTTTAGTCTCATTATTTTTCGCCTACAGGAAGTCCGTCAATTATTTAGTTTGGAAAAAAGTCCTTTATCCTAATGCACGTCTGATTCTCCGTGTGAGGTTGACATAGTATTTTTTTATAATTAAAAAATTAAGGTATAATACTCTGCTTTGGTTCCTTTATTATTTCGAAATGACTCTTTATATATTGTTTTTTGTCTTAGGAAATATCTTTATTTTATTAATTTTTTAATCATAAAAAATGTCACATCAGTCTCACAGACGGAAAAGCAGAGGAAGAATTTTTTTTTTCAAATTAGATAATAAAAAGACTCATTGTGGCAAAAAATAATAGGAGGATTAAAGAACTATTTCAAAATAATAAAAAAGTAAGCTGGGTATTATACCATGTTTGAAGTGGTCTGTGCCACGACATCAGACAACTGGTTATGATACGCTTCTATCACTCTGGCGTGACCGAGATCACTTCCACAACTACCCAAACGAAGACTTGCTTAATTTTTTTATTTTTATTTTATAATGGCGGTCACCTCTATCGCATCAGCGTCAATTACCATATTAATATATTTACCGCAGCAACACTGATGCACGTAATTACATGTGTTCCAAGCTGCAGAAGAAACAGATGCAACAAAATAATGAATCCCAGTCACAAAGCATTGAAACCACAAACAAGAACAAGATCAATCCCAAATCAACACCGTAATAATCCAACATGATTCCACTACTAAAAGCACAACAACACGTGGATGCTGCTAATCTTACTAATTTCTCATTGTATTACTAATCTAATGTCCATATATATATATATATATAGAGCTTCGTATCTGAATTCTTAATTTGTAGTGTCCTTTTATCCTTAATCTCAGCATTTGAGAGAAGTGATTTGTTTTTGCACCTCCCTCTATACACACACATAAGGGAATACTATGCAAAAGGACCAAAGGAAATTTCTCATGCTCAACAACGCCTGTTAGTCAGTCTCAAATGGTGATCTGTTTTTATTTTTTTACGAATTATTTTGTCTTTTATCTTTTTTCTGTTTTCATGTCTGGTTTGTAAAAGTGAAAGATCTGTTGCTTCTTGAACACCGGATTAATTTTTAAGGTTTTATTCATGGTTTGAAAACTTTGCTGCAGTTTTTGAAGAGTTCTGTTGAAGAATAATAGGAATTGATGCGATTTTTATTTCAAGGTATAGTGATGCTGATCACACTTTTGGTGTTCTTTTCTTTAATGTTTTTTATTTCAATTTAATGTATTTATTAGTTTAAGAAGCTATGTAGCACCGCTCTGTATATTTTAAAAAGAAATTCTCGAGTCTTAATACCGTATTTTGGGGGCAGCATTTCACGTATGCATTTTTTTTATATATAAAAATGCATAAATTTTTGAATAAAAATAGCTACCGCAATAGCCACTAAAAAGTCTAAAACAGTTGGGGTTAAAAATAGAGTTAAATCAAGTTGTCCATGTAAAAACCCACCCATAGGCTAATGGTTGGCGGCCATTATATTTTACCTTAGAGATTAACTAAGTTGCCCATGGTGGTTTTCAAGAAAAACTCATTTATGTGTTAATGGTTGACCGCAGTTATTTTTTAAGGTTGAAGCTACTTTTGTGCGTAATTAAAGCAACTCATACATTGTTATTTATCTCAACTTTTAACCCTGTAAAGGAGGAGAGGTTTTGGATGTTGAAGTGTATGTAAGTTCATAAGAGTTCTTATATTTTCTTATGAGTTTTTGTGAGCAAGCAAAAGGGATAACAAGAGGAGGGCGTGAGTGTGAGAGGAAAAGTTTGAGTGAAAAATATATATATATATATATATATAATCCTTTGAGTATTCTTGAAGTGTGAGGCGTATTTTTGTACTATTAAAATTTTCTCTATAGTAAATACTACAACAACAATAGTGGGAAATAGTATGTAGCCCATTTAAGAATAAACTTGTATTAATTCTGGTGTTGTCTTTTCTAATTATGCTCTTCTTTTATTTTATTTTTATATCGTTCTCCTTGGGTAGAATTTAGGATTTGTGACCTTTTAAATTCCTGATAGTTGACTCTTATTAGACTTATCCAAAGGGTTGGGCTATCCGCTCAAGACCGAAGGCCCGCTTGAAAATTAGGAGGGCTTAGACAAATATATGAGGTATGTTGACCGGGCCTTGGACAAAATATAGAGCCCATTTTAAAAACGGGTTATTGTTAAAAGTCTGGGCCCAACCCAAATTGTATAATATATTTATTAATTAGTTTTGTATATACTTATATATATATATAATTCAAATATTCATCATTTCATATATTGTATGTGTGTATATTTAAGGCATGTACTACTATTTTGGATTGATTAACTATGAATAGATGGTCTACCTAGCCTTATTATTGATTATTGTTGATTGCCATTGGTTAAAATGATTTGAATTTTAGATGTTGTCACTGAATAAAGGTGTACCTTTGGTATTTTAATTTTAATATGTTTTGTAGAATAATATTTGATAGTATTCACAGATTAATATTATTGTTAACTTTTTTATAAATTATTTATTATTTGATAAAAAATACTTATTTGGGCGGGGGTTGGGCTAACCTTGGTTAAAGGTCATAAAAATTTGGATGATTTTTTGGCAAAAGTTAATGGCCATATTATTGGGCTAAGCTAGACTTGGGCAAGTTTGAATTTTATTAATTATAGACTCGCCCGACCCGGCCCGGCCCGGCCTCGCCCATGGATAGTTCTAACTCTTATGCCGTGGAGTTAGGACATAAGATCATCTTGACAAATCCAAACTGTGTAGGAGTTACCTTAAGATCGAAAGCCTGATTGAAGCCACACATTCTCCATTATTGGGTATCCTTGGACTAAGACATTCAACGAAATGATAAAGTTGTTTTTTTTAAAAAAAAAAATAGGTAAACCATATGTATTAAAAATAAAAGGGGAAAGCTATGGTTTATCCACATTTATTTAAAAATAAATTAATAAATAAATAAAAGGGGAGAACAACTGGGTCTAGGAATACAAAATGTTTAACAACGTTTGTTTTTAGAGAAGAACAAAATACCAATATATATATATATATATATATTTGCTAAGGTGTTTCATATTATTATTATCATTATTATTTTTGAAAAAAATAGTTGAATCACATGTAGATTAAAGTACACGATCATGCACCAAACTAGTCTCTCCGTGTCTTCAAGAGTGACAATAACTTTTTTTTGGAGTAGTAGTACTTTCTTTATTTTTCATGAATTTTTTAAAAAAAGATGGATAAACCACTTAAAATAAAAGTAAAAGCAAATAACAGAGGTCCAATACCACTAGATGTGGTAGGGGAACAGCAAAAGCAGAACAACAGGAAACAACAAAAAAGAAAGAAAAAAAGGGCAAACCCCCCACCACACACACACCCAACAAGATACATTAAACTCGAATCCTAGCCCGTGTTGTACTCATCAACCTCCTTGGTAGGCAGCGTCCCCCCGAATTCCTGCACTCGAGGGCTTAGAAACTCCAAAATACTCCTGACGGTAGTGATAGAATCCTCAAGCTTAGCTCTAGGTCCCTTTGAGATTGAAGAGCACCAAGATATAATCATACGATCAACTTTCAAAATAATATAATGTGCAAACAAAGCCTTAGCATTGAAAATACAATCATTCTTAGCAAGCCAAATATTCCAAATGATAGCTTTCACAACTAAGTCCGCAAAATTCCTCTTAGCAGATAGTAAACAAGATCTCCACTGCCCCTAAATATTCTTCAGAGATGAAGGTGGATTAGGTGGCTGAAGAAGTTTGATGAAGTAGTCCCACAAAAGCTTGGCAAAAGGACAATGAATGAACAGATGATCGATCGATTCAGACCCCACATGACACATGACACAAGACACAAGACACAAGTATCAGTCGGCATCCTGTTACACCTTCGACGTGCTAGGTTCTCCAACGAAAGAATTTTGTTTAGCCAAGCAAGCCAGTTGAAGAGGTTGATTTTCTTAGGACACCAGTTTTGCCAAAAAAACCTTATTACTCGACACCTTAACTCTTCATCAATTAAGAAGTTATAAAAAGACTTAACCGTGAACACCCCATTCCTAGAAAATCTCCACCACTTGATATCTCCCGACGGATTGATAGACGTCCTCAATCTTTCGCGGATAGGCCTGACATCCACATCTCCAGCGAAGGGGTACTCATCAAGAAGATGTATAAGCTCCTGAACCGTAACGTTGGGTTGTAGACTTGCTCTGTATGCCTCCGACCACAAATACATGGGAGCCCTACCATTAACCCACCGATCTTTCCAAAACAATGTTTTCTCACTAGTAGAAATTTCATGTGAAATGCAACTCCTAAGTGTTAGTAAGCAACACAAAACCCCTTTCCAAAAGAATCGAGATCCTTCCACACTGATTATGCCACAAATTCCAGCGTGGCAAACCATAGTTGAATTGTATCACAGTCGGTTATTTATTTTTTTAAAATCACCAGTTATTCAATAATACATTCTCAGAAATATTCTTAGTATCAACTGATCATAATGTTTTTGCTCATCTAATCACATATTTAATGATAGCATGTTAGTCATTAACCTGCATCATATCAGACTTCTAAGGTGATGTAGTGATAATTAACGCATATGATAATATTAATAATAATAATAATAATAATTTTTAAATCATAAGAAAAACTCATAGTCAAAAGGTTTTTGGTTTTTGAGAAATATGGACAAACAAGGGATTCAAGCTCTTAACTTTTAATTTGAGATGAGAGTGAAATATCAACTATCCAATTGTTAAAGTGGTTCATTAGTTATTACCATGGTGGATTTTTTTTCTCTCCTTGAGTTAAAATTATATGCATTCCCTGCAAAGAATAAGTTCAAACACATCAGAACTTTCACTAGATCAGTTAACAATTATGCTCTGGATGCAGTGACAGGAAAGGAAAAAAGGGAGGAGCTGATTGGAAGAAGAACCATGGATGTTGGTGCAAGTAAGGATGAATCTAGCACGTAAACAATGTCTTTGCATGTTTAAACTTCTGTCAATCTTACTAAATTCTTGATTTCTTATCAGGTGTTGGCAAAACAATTCATGGTCTAAGAAGCCTCTTAGACTCATCCAATTTCATGAACAATTTCTTCATCTCCATCAATGCAATCCTCTTTGTTGTACTCCTTACAAAACTTATTTATAAAGTTTCATCAAGAAAGAACCAGGGGCAGTCTCTTTTCTACTTAAATTCATGGTTGAGAGTATCTTCTGCTGTGTATAATGGGTTCTTGGGAATGATTTATCTCGTCATTGCGGTTTGGATGTTTGTTGAGAGACCGAAAAACCATCCTAGGCTATGGTGGTTAGTTGTTTTCTCCCAAGGCATTACACTGGTGCTTATTGTAGTTGTTGTGAGCATTAGAACTAGTGTTCTCGGTTGTGCCTTTGCTAAGATTTGGTCGGAAATTGCTACGATATCTACTGCCATTCTTTGCATTCATTCCGCATTAAACATAATTGCAGAGAAGCAAAAATGGACTGAATTTTTCATGGATCTTTTATCCTTACCCGGAGTGATATTATTGCTGGTATGTGCCTTTATAAGCTCAAAGACTGACGAAGATGACTGCAAAAACATCTACGATGGTCTTCATCAGCCTGTGTCAGATTGGGATGCTAGTGTTACTCCTTTTGCCAATGCAGGATTCATGAGTAAAATGTCATTCTGGTGGCTGAATTCTCTGATGAGAAAGGGCTGTGAGAGGCCTCTAGAAGAGAAAGACATGCCACTGTTGCATGAGCCTGACAGAGCGGAGAGTTGCTACAATGTATTCATTGAGCAATGGAATAAGCAGAAACAAACTAAACCATCAGCTTCACCGAGTTTTTTATGGACAATAGTCTCCTGCCATAAACAAGATATATTAATGTCAGCTTTCTTTGCTCTAATGAAGGTACTCAGTAGTTTTGCAGGCCCTGTTTTGCTTAAAGCCTTCATCAATGTGGCATCAGGGAATCGATCTTTCAAGCATGAAGGTTATCTGTTGGCCTTGGTGTTTTTCATTGCGAAGTGTTTGGAATGTCTATCTCAAAGACAATGGCTTTTCAGAACAACATTATTGGGATTAAAGGTGAGATCATTGCTAACTGCTGTTATATATCAGAAGCAATTCAGACTGTCTAATTCTGCAAAATTGATCCATTCATCGGGCAAGATCATGAATTATGTAACTGTCGATGCTTATAGGATTGGAGAATTCCTGGTCTGGTTCCATGACACATGGACGACAGGCCTCCAACTCTGTATTGCTTTGATAATTCTCTATAATGCAGTGGGTCTTGCGATGATTGTGGCTTTCTCTGTCGTTGTACTCACTGTGCTTTGCAATGCTCCGCTTGCCAAGCAGCAACACAAGTTTCAGACAAAACTCATGGAAGCAGAGGATGAGAGGTTGAAGGCCATGACAGAGGCTCTGATGAATATGAAAGTTCTGAAGCTTTACGCATGGGATGCTCATTTCAAGAAAGTTATTGAATGTATAAGATCAGTGGAATGTAATTGGCTTTCTGCATTTCAGCTCAGAAGAGCATATACTACTTTTCTCTTTTGGTCTTCTCCAATATGGGCATCAGGTGCAACTTTTTTAAGTTGTTATCTTATGCATGTTCCTCTTAATGCCAAGAACGTGTTTACTTTTGTCGCCACATTGCGTCTTGTTCAAAATCCAGTGAAATCAGTTCCCGATGTTATCAGAGTTGTGATTCAGGCAAAGGTTGCATTTTCCAGAATTGTCAGGTTTCTTAATGCTCCTGAACTGCAGGATGGACATGCTAACAGGAAATGTGCTTCAGAACTACAGCAACCGATAATCATCAATTCGTGTGGGTTTTCTTGGGATGGCAACTTGTCAAAACAAACACTTAGAAATATAAACTTAGAAGTTCATCCGAGGGAGAAGGTTGCAATATGCGGTGAGGTTGGTGCAGGGAAATCGACTCTATTAGCAGCAATTCTTGGTGAGATTCCAAAAGTAGAAGGCACTGTAAGTTTCTGTTTCAAATTTTCATTAAATTCTTGTCTATCGGTTTCAATTCTTCTTGAGTTTACTGAAAATTCATTTTTACTCGAAATACAGATTAATATTTGTGGAAAAGTAGCATATGTTTCTCAGTGTGCATGGATCCAAACAGGAACTGTTCAAGACAATATCTTGTTTGGGTCACCAATGGACAATCAAAGATACAAAGAAACAATTGAGAAGTGTTCTTTAGTCAAGGACATTGAGATGCTACCATTTGGTGGTCTCACTGAGATTGGAGAAAGAGGGGTGAATTTAAGTGGTGGCCAAAAACAGAGGATTCAGCTCGCCCGAGCCTTATACCAAGACGCAGATATATATCTCTTGGATGATCCATTCAGTGCGGTTGATGCTCATACTGCTACCAGTTTATTCAATGTATAATGATAAATTCAATTATTTCGTTACCTTTTTAAACTCATCTTCTGAATAGGTCTGAGAGTATTCATTTGTCGCAGAATTATGTTGTGGGTGCTTTGTCAACAAAGACTGTTCTACTTGTTACTCACCAAGTTGATTTCCTTCCTGCAGTTAACTGTATCTTGGTCAGTCCGTTTTCAATTTGAATTACATATTAAGATAAATTTTCTGCTCTTTCTATCAGAGATTAATATGCCACCTTTTTTGCTTTCAACAGCTGTTATCTGATGGAAAGATTCTTGGTGCTGCTCCTTACAATGAACTATTAGCTTCTAGCAAAGATTTTCAAGACCTGGTTAATGCTCACACTGAAACAGTCGGTACTGAAAGGCTTGAAAAGGTTGCTTATCGAGAAAGAATTAGAAGTTCATGGAGTAAAGTCAACCATCGTTGTACCATTGACCAGCAAAATAAGGCAAATGTATCAAAAGTTGATCAATTGATTAAGAAGGAGGAGAGAGAAACTGGAGATGCAGGATGGAAGCCTTACATCTTATATCTGAATCAGAACAAAGGATTTTTTTTATGTTTCACTCTCAGTTCTTTCTCAGATAATATATATAGCTGGACAAATCTCACAGAATTCATTGATGGCTGCCAATGTTCAGAAACCTCAAGTTAGCACATTGAGGCTGATCTCAGTCTATTTGGCAATTGGGTTCAGTATTTCAATCTTTCTGTTCACCAGATCATTGTTCATGGTAGTTCTTAGTGTCCAATCATCAAAATCTTTGTTTTCTCAGCTATTGAGTTCTCTCTTCCGGGCGCCTATGTCATTTTTTGACTCAACTCCTATGGGAAGGATACTTAGTAGGGTATGAAACTTCAAATCCATTGAAACAAATCTGCATGTTAACTTGGTACTGATGTTGAATTCTTTCTTCTGAAACAGGTCTCTTCAGATTTGAGCATTGTTGATGTTGATGTGCCGTTCACTCTTATCTTGAGCATCAGTGCCACCTTGAATCTATACTGCAACCTTGGTGTATTAGCTGTAATCACTCCACAAATCTTGTTTGTTGTCATACCAATGATCTGTGTTGCCATTAAATTACAGGTAAAGTAAAATTATCCCTTATTCATTTATTTTTTAAATTTTATCATATATTGAGTCTTTACTTTTATGTTCAGAAGTACTACTTTGCTTCTGCAAAAGAGTTGATGAGAATCTATGGCACAACGAAGTCCCTTGTAGCCAATCATCTTGCTGAATCTCTGTCAGGAGCCATGACAATAAGAGCTTTTAAAGAGGAGGATAGATTCTTTGCTAAAAGTTTGGAACTCATTAACAAGAATGCAAGCCCATTCTTCCTTAATTTTGCATCAACTGAATGGCTAAATTTGCATTTAGAAATGATGAGTGCAGCTGTTCTTTGTTCATCAGCTCTTGTCATGGTTTTACTTCCACCAGGGACATTCTCTCCAGGCTTTGTTGGAATGGCGTTGTCTTATGGTATCACATTGAGCAGGTCCCTCTTGTCTGCTATTCAAAGCCAATGCACAGTTGCGAAAAATATCATATCCGTTGAAAGACTAAATCAATACATGCATGTTTTAAGTGAGGCTCTAGAGGTCATCGATGAAAACCGGCCTGCACCTAATTGGCCTTCTGCTGGTAGAGTAGAGCTTCATGATCTCAAGGTACTTGTGTTAGATCGAATTGTACTCTGATATTCTACTTTGTTTCCGTGGTTTTGATTCTGTTGGCAATGTCTTCATTGATTCAGATAAGGTATAGGCCAGACACTCCACTTGTGCTACAAGGGATCAGTTGCACATTTGAAGGCGGTCACAAGATTGGAATTGTTGGCAGGACAGGATGTGGCAAGACAACTCTGATAGCTGCATTGTTCAGGCTTGTAGAGCCAGCAGGTGGGAAGATAGTAATAGACGGGATAGATATCTCGAGCATTGGACTCCATGACTTGCGGTCTCGGTATGGTATCATTCCTCAAGATCCAACACTCTTCAATGGCTCAGTGAGATACAATTTGGATCCTTTAGGACAACACACAGATATGAAGATATGGGAGGTACTATTTATGGCTGCTATTTTGTGGATCTCTATGGCACTTGTACATGTTCCATTCATTTATCCTCATGGTTTTTTTAAAGGTTCTTGATAAATGCCAACTCCGAGAAGCTGTACAAGAGAAAGAAAAAGGCTTGGATTCACGAGGTTTGTATTAACGACATTCTTAAATAATCTCAGTGGTTGATGATTTTTTGGCTATGTTTCTTTGTTCTGAAATTTGTTGTGTAGTTGTTGAAGATGGGTCAAATTGGAGCATGGGGCAACGCCAGTTGTTCTGTTTAGGACGAGCACTATTGAGGCGAAGCCGAATCCTTGTGCTCGATGAAGCCACAGCATCGATTGACAATGCTACTGATACGATCCTCCAAAAGACGATTAGGACAGAGTTTGAACACTCCACTGTCATTACAGTAGCTCATAGAATTCCAACTGTAATGGACTGCACAATGGTGCTTGCTATTTGTGATGGTAAGTGCACATTCTAGTTTGTTTTCATTTTCGTAGGTGATTGGTTAAAGCTTCCTTTTGCTTCTTAAATTCAGGAAAATTGGTGGAGTATGATGAACCAGTAAAACTAATGAAAAGGGAGGGATCTTTATTTGGAGAGTTAGTGAAAGAGTACTGGTCCCATTCTGCTATTCTAAACTGAATTCATTCACTCATATCTGCAGTTGTCTATCTTCTCAGTGAATTTCAATTGAGCCTCTGCTCTGTCTGTAATGTCTCTGTGTAATGTTTGGATTTGTTCCAAATGGAAAATGGAGTGAGAAAATAGCGTTCACTCATCCCTAGTTTTAATGAACGTGCCTTATCTATTTTTTTTTTTAAAGAAAAAAAACCAATTGCTAGTGAATATAACACATTGCGAAAAAGAAAGGAAAACAATTCAAGAACAACATGATTTATAATGAGAGGATTAGTTCTTCAAGTTTATCGAGGGTTTAGGGATGTTATGTACACATTTCTCAAAAAGTATTTTATGCTATCTCAATTTAATGGCGACATCTTATAAGAGAAATGTAACTTACATATATGCAGATGATCTGATAATCTTTTCAACATGAGGACAGGACGATCTCGAAGTAATTAAGTTGATCCTGTACCTTTTTGAAGGGGCTTTAGGCCTAATAATCAATTATTCCAAAAGCTGTTTATACTCTACCAATTATGGTTTCCGTCCTAACGTCAATGCAGCTTCTATTCTTAATTGCGATAGAGATTGTCTCCCTCTTACCTACCTTGGGGTCCCATTCTCAGGGAGACGACCAGGACGACAAGACTAGCTGAAGCTTATTCTGAAGATCGGTTTTAAGCTTACTTCCTGGAAAGCTAATTACCTCTCACTAGGGGTCGTCTCAATCTGTTAAATTATGTTCTTTCCTTAGTTTCTACTTACTGGATGTCAGTATTTAAGCTACCAGTTTTGGTGGCTAAAGAGTTCGATAAGATTCGTAGGGACTTCTTTTGAAAAAGGCCGAAGCTAGGGCCCAAAGGGATTCATCTAGTTGTCTGGAAAAGAATTTGCATACCTTAAAATATTGGAGGATGTGGTATTCTCAACATTCAAGAATTCAATAAGGCCCTCATAGGAAAATGGTTGTGGAAAATCCTTTCAGATTCAATCAATTGCTGGTTGAAAGTCATCAATTTCAATTATTTTCATGGAGGAACCTCAGGATCTTTGTTCCACATACCACCTAGAAACAAATCCTTTTTCTGGGCTTGTATTACACCACTCCTTCCTTCTTTTAGATCCTGCATATCCAAGATTGTGAAAAATGGTGCTAATTCCTTACTTTGGTATGATAAATGGCTAGATGGTAGAGCCCTTAAAGATATTTGGCCTGATCTTTACAATGAATGCACTATTCCCTGGACGTCTGTAAGAAACTTCATTACTGATCTTCAAGCTCCTGAGTCCTTATTCAACTTGGCCTCCCTTATCTTCCTCTCGCCACTTTTGGATGTCCTTCCAAACTATAGTAGTGAATAAGAGGATGTTATAACTTGGACTCTGGAGAGTATTATGTGTTTTTCAATGAGATCTTTCTATCTGTTTTTAGAGGATGGTGGGGTCCTCTCACCCCTATATCCTCTTTTTTGGAAAGTGAAATGTCCTAGTAAAATTACCCTATTTTTGGCTAACAAAATTCTAACCCTGAACAACCTAGCTAAGAAAGGTTGTAATACTCTGTGCAAAGGACACTTGTGTTTAGTGCCATAGAGCTTCAGAATCTGTGGATCATCTTCTTCTTAAGTGCGACTTCTCTACCCGGATTTGGAATTTTTTTGCTCAAATTTTAGGTCTCTTTTCCTACCCTCGGTCAATTTTTGATGTCTGGACAACTTGGATTTCATCCTTACATGAACAACTTTGTCGATTATGAGCTCTCCTTTCAAGAGCCATATATTGGAATTTATGGCTAGAAAGAAACAATCGTATTTTCAATTTACATGCTTTTGCACCTCGCTCTGTCATTGCTAAAATTATTCATATGTTCCTTGCATGGTTTTCTGCAGACAAAAATCCTAGTCAGCACTTTCCTGGAGATACTATCCAGAAGCTCAAATGCTCCATTGACTTCCTGAGTGATAGACCAGACGATCAGATTGGTGCTTTGAGCACACACTTGCAGGAGTGATTGACACCCATTGACAGCTTGAGAAGGCCTTAGATACCAGAGGGTGGACTTCACCTTTTCAGTTGTTCTCGTCGTGCTTCTGTTCTTTGTTTTCCTTGTTTTTGCTTGCTGTTGTTTCCTTGTTTCACCGCTAGTGACTGTTTTGTGTTCTTTTACTTTCATGTTAGACTGTATGCTTGCTTTCTTTATTAAATCCATGGTTTATCCACTTTTTTTCAAATAACTTACATATCTTGGTTATTATTGGATTAACCAAATGCTCATTCTATGGTTCTTACAGCTTCAGCCCCATATGTGAAAAAAACCATGCTTGGGGAACCTTTTTTTGGGGGAAAAAGTCCTAAGGCTAGACCAACTCAAAAACAAACCAAAACACCAATACTTTTTTAGATAAAAGACCAGCTCTCAAAATGGCTTCAGGGGAATGTCCATGCCTCAATGATATAACGTTAAAGCTGGGTTCCTCAGCGCATGATTGGCAATTGATTCTGCCACCATATTTAGCTCTAGCCAAATAACATGCATGCCTTTTTCCAAAAAAAAAAAAGAAAGAAAAAAAGAAATAACATGCTTGAGGAAAACTTTTTTCATGTTATTTTGAACAAGCCGCTGATACACATATTTTATTATTTCGCTTAATTGTGTATAAGACCAAAAAAAAAAAAGTTGAATTCTCATCCTCTCACATAAAATTAAAAAACTTACCACTTAACTATTAGAATGATTTCATTCAGATGGGATTGCCATGGTTTTTGAAACTTTTATCAAAAGACAATTATTTCTATATATATATATATATATATTTGAAAAGATGGATAAACCACATTCATTAGAAAAGAAAAGGTACAAATAGAGAACAAAATAAAAAAACAACACATTTCAGTAGATGTGGAAGGACACAAAACAACAACAGAAAACAAATAAAAACAAATAAAGAAAAGAGAACAACAACAACAACAAGAGAAAGGAGAAAGACGATAACAAACCTAGGCAGAGATGGAGCTAGATCCCCCTAAGATGGGAAGAATATAGATCACCTAGCCGAAGTTAGGGAGGGCAGTCGTATCTCCTGGTGCACTCACTCCCTCAGCATGAGTCCCAATAAATTCCAGGCTATGCTTAACTAAAGCAATAGAGTCTTCTAGTTTGATCCTTTTGGTTTCTGAAACTGCATTCCACCACAGGAGAAGCATATGATCAATTTTACGAAGAATAGAGCTAGTTGGTAGAAACTTAGCATTAAAAACATGCTCGTTTCTTTCAAGTCATATGCACCAAGTTATAGCACGAGAGACAAGTGGGGACATGTTTCTCTTCGAGGATGGGAAATGTGTTCTCTAGGGCCCCCAAACTTCACTCAGAAAAGTCGGGAGGTGAACGATATTAAAAAGTTGACCAAAATACTCCCAAATCTTAACTGCGAAAGAGCAATTCATGATTAAATGATTAATTGACTCGATGTCAGCGTGGGACATAATACAAGTCTTTGTTGGCAAACGGTTACATCTCCTTATAGCAAGATTGTCCATAGTGAGAATGCAATTTTTCCTAGCAAGCCAGTTGAATAGGTTTATTTTCCTAGGGCAGTCACCTTTCAAAATAGTATATGTCACCTGATAACGCATCCTTCGTCATTCAGAAAAGCATAGAAGGATTTGATTGTGAAGATGCCATTGGCTGTTAAGGGATACCTTTTAAAGTAAACTTGGTCATGTGTCTGTCCTCTGACTTTCTCGATGATATCAGAGATGAATTCATTAGAAGTTAGGAGTAAAGAGAGTAGCAGATGCTGATTTTCCTTAACCGAACCAGAAGTATGTAGGAAGTTTTGGAAAGCATATGGCCATAAGTACATTGGCCCATGTCCCTTATACTAGTTGTCAAACAAGAATAGGGTGTTGTTCCCACTTTGAATCACTAAAGAAACACAAGCTCAAAAGGATAGTAGACAGTTGCATAGCTCGTTCTAATAGAAAAACTGTCTACATAGCAGCCTTTTTAGCTCTCTCTATTTTATTAGCTTTTTTATTACCTCGTTCCAAAAGTGTTTCTATTTTATTAGTTTTTTTCCCCCTCCTTTTTAGCTCTCTCTTCATCTCTTATTTTTTATATCATTTTTTTTACGTCCCTCGTATCACTACTAAAAAAATGTTAAACGGTTTTTGAAAAATTAAAGAAATTAACAAGAATGATAAGATCTTTTTTCCTTTTTAAAATCATGGTTAAGTTATGAAATATATTAAAAAGAAATTATGAATAAATATAAGAACCAACTTTAACCATAAAAAATAGGTATAATACCCTAGTTGGTCCCTTTACTTTTCTCTCTCTTCTCTTTTAGTCCCTCAACTCAGAAATGCTCCCGACTAGTCCCTCTACTTTTGAAAATGTGACCACTTAGTTAAAAATGCTCCCAAACAGTCCCTCTATTTTTAAAAATGGCCCAACTAGATGGACTAATTGGGACATTTTAAAAAGTAGAGGGACTGGTTGGGAGCATTTTTACCTATATGGGCACATTTACAAAAGTAAAGAGACTACCCGGGAGCATTCTGAGTAGAGGGACCAAAAGGAAAAAGAGAGAAAAGTACAGGGACTATTTTGGTGATTATACCTAAAAAATAATTAAGAAGTCTAATAAATCAGGAGACTATTAGCAAAGGGGATTAAGACAAGCTTTTTTTTCTTCTGAAAATATTTAGAGAATCTTTTTAAAAAATAAAAAAAGGAACTTCATTTAATCTTCCTTTTGAGACTAGCGAACTACAATATAAATTCTCAATATATTAATTTGGTATAATCACCAAAATAGTCAATGTACTTTTCTCTCTCTTCCCTTTTGGTTCCTCTACTCAGAAATGCTCCCGACTAGCCCCTGTACTTTTGAAAATGTGCCCACTTAGTTAAAAATGCTCCCAACCAGTCCCTCTATTTTAAAAAATGTGCCCACTTAGAGGGACTAAGTGGGCACATTTCTAAAAGTAGAGGGACTGGTTGGGAGCATTTTTAACTAAGTGGTCATATTTTCAAAAGTAGAGGGACTAGTCGGGGGCATTTCTTAGTAGAGGGACCAAAAGGGAAGAGAGAGAAAAGTACAGGGACCAACTAAGGTATTATACCTATTAATATTGATTCAACCAATGTGTTTGTTAGTTGTTTTCTTATGATTTATTAATTTTAAAATAATGTATTGCTCTAATATTTGTCAATAGGAGTTCCTTTTAGATTTTTTTCTTCATAATTTATTTTGTTTTAATGAAAATGGAAAAGAGACATAGAGGAGATGGGAAGCAACCATAAGCCCTATTTAGTAATTTCTATAGAAACATTAGAAGATAAGGAGAAAGACACAATATGTAGACAAAGTTTTTTGTCAATAACGTATGTATAAGATCATTAGCCCAAGGTTAGTCTGGGGATGCAGCTGCCAAATAAGACCACTTGTCGCCAACGACCTGCGGGTCTATTGGTACACGGGTCGCCGATAGAGATCTCACCTAGTGGTGAGAGTTTGATTCTCGGCTGAGGGCACAATTCTGGAAATTGTGAATAATAGTTGTGTATAAGTGGTTCCAGCGCCCACGTGAGCGCGGCCCATCCCCACTTGTTCCACCGAGGCTTGTGCACGTTCCTGGGGTCTCTAGTGGGTTCGTCCCGCTCCTCTTCCCTAAAAAAAAATAAGACCACTTGTCTAGGTGACTGGGGAGAGGAGGAAAGGGGTTGGTTCATAAGTAAGAGAGTCCTCTCTTCACCACTGGAAAAGGAACATAGGAAGTCAAGACTACTTTTAATGATAGACAGCGTGTTCTAACTTGGTTATCTTTGATCTATGGGTAGTAGATAACCAAGAAATAAACATGTGATCTTTTTTTAAAAAAATATGTTGAATTGTCTTAACATGATATATTATTGATAATCAAGATTAGTTGGAGGGAACATTGATTGAAAACTCGATTATTCTTTTCCAACCAAATATCTAGGTAATGGCTTGTATAAGGAGCTCCCATGTCTCACGTTTTCAGGGCTTCAGTTTATAGACTTGGGAAGTCCAAATCTCAGACATGGAAATTGGGAATGATACAAGCCTGAGAATATGACTAAAATGGTTTCAAATGCCTTTAGCAAAAGAGCATTGCATAAATAGATGGTCAATAGTTTCTAAGGCCTCGTTGCAAAATAAGCACATGGTTGTTCATTAACCATTGTAACTTGTTTTGCCAGATTCTATATGGTGAGGATTTTATTATTCCACACTAATTAGTTAAAGAAATTAATTTTTCTAGGATAGATTCATTTCCAGAAATAATTCCCCATAGAACATCAAAGACCTCCATCATTGAGGAACGTATAGAAAGATCTAATTGAGAATTAATCCTTATTATACTTTAAATAACAATCCTTCACGTCCCACATTTTGCTTGAGAGAGAAAGGATAGATGCTTTGATACTATGTATCTTTGAGGGAAGGCCACAACAGAATAGTCGATATTGGTTAGAGGATCATAAATGGAAAGCGAGAAAAATGTCCATGGGTCTAGATTGGCTTGGGAAAGGGCATCCCATACATCTTTGGAGGTCTTGTTCTCAAGCCATCTGTCAAACTAGAAGGATGTGGAGGCTCCATTTCTTATGCACATACAAACAGAATGTGGGTTGCACAAGGGTGATGTTGGCCAAAAAGAGTGATTTCTTCACTGTGGGTTATGGTGTAGGTGATATGATGGTAATTGTTGTGGTGGCTGAATTGGATAATCTTAGAACTACATCCCATCTAATTACAGCAAATGTTCCACCACAATTTGTGCAATAGAGCGAGACTGAAATCCTAGAGATTGAGGATGCTTCAACCCCTTTGTTCTCATGTCTTAAGAAGTGATTCTAGGAGACAAGTCGAAATCCTTTTGGACCATGTTCTAGCCTTCCCCATAGGAAGTCAAGGCCTACTTTATTAATATTTCTTTATAAGACAAATGGGTAGTTTGAAGACTAATATCTAGTAAGTCAGGATCAAAGAAAGCACTTAATTCATAAGGGTGAGCCGACTACTAAGAGACAAAAAAATTGGCTTTCTAGGACGAAAGCTTAGTTTAGACCGGTAGGATAAAATTCATATAATCATGTTATAGGGCTATCATTCAGAGATTATGAATTTAAGGTAATGATAGGGAGTTGATCTCTAAAGCAATTGAGTCTAAACGTTGAACTAATCCTTGGGAGATGTCCAAAGCTTGAGGAAAAGAGACAGTTTTTTAATAGCAAGGCCATAGAGATCTTCGTAAAGATGGAGAATGAGTTTAACGATTTTGAGGTTGTCAATACCTCTGGCTATAAGAATAATAAGATCATTAGCGTATTGAAGATAACACATTTGACTCCAACTGAATCCAATAGAAAACTCGAGAATTAAGCTCATGGATGAACATTGCACATAGTGTGTCAGGAATGGACTTAAACGGTAGAGTTGGGAGAGGGTCCCTCAGCCTTTATCCTTGTTGATATAGCTACAGGTTGCACCATCAATTAGGATTTGAGCTTTGGAGAAGGTGAGAATGTGCTTATTCCAGTTAATCCAATGGCCCTTGAATCCCCCTCACGACTATAATTTCCATCATAAATGCAACCATGTAGTTTCCTATTTTGAAGAGTGGATATTAACTTTTTTAGCCGCTAATATGTTATTTGCTATACTATGTCTCTTGATGAAAGCTAATTAGTATTCGCCTATTAATTCATCAAAGACTAGATTTAATCTGGAAGCCCGAATCTTGGATATGATATTAATAGATGAGTTGATGAGACTGATAGGGCGAAAATTGGTAGTGCATTTGATAGACTTAGTCTTGGCAATTGTGAAGACAATACCGGCCCAAATGATGTGTTCAAGGTTAGCATGACCATCATAGAAGTTACTGCA
Organism: Dioscorea cayenensis subsp. rotundata; assembly: GCF_009730915.1. Lineage (NCBI taxonomy): Eukaryota > Viridiplantae > Streptophyta > Magnoliopsida > Dioscoreales > Dioscoreaceae > Dioscorea > Dioscorea cayenensis. Next base: position 23,265,488 of record NC_052475.1, on the reverse strand, counting down.
TAAACTAAAGAACATTCTGAATCTTGCTCTAGAATCGTTGGAAGAAGAAAAGTGGAAAACCATTTGGTTTTGGAGCTTTCTTAGCACTGCACGCAAAGGTCACTGGTTTGGTTTTTTTATTTCTACTTATAAAATTGACTTGTTGATTTTTGGTCGAACTCTAGATTCTTTCAAATACATACCTGATATTGGTACAGTGGGGGTATAGTATTAGCTTGGAATAAAGACCAAGTTAGTGGATCCCTAATTCACACAGAGTCCTTCTCTCTTACACTTGAATTCACCAATACAATAGACAACTTTGTCTGGCTTTGTTCAATGGTGTACATACCTAATTCCAGAGCACTTAAAAATGATTTCTGGAATGAATTACGCTTTGTAAGAAATTTGAGTTCCTCTTCTTGGATTATCTGTGGAAACTTCAATGATATATTCTCCCTGAACGATAAAAACAAAGGCATTCCAAATCTAATGGACCTAAGTGATGCACAAAATCTCCTCAACAATCTTAACATCATAGATCCCCCTTCCCCTTTCATGGACGAGGGTTCACTTGGACAAATGGACAAATAGATCCAATCTGGGTGCGCCTAGACCTATTCCTCTTTTCTCAAAATTGGTCTATTACTTTCCCAAGGACTTGTCAATATACGTTACCAAGATTTGGTTCTGACCATGCCCCAATTTACCTGGAGTTTGGTCCACAAACTCCAAGAATTCGGACCTTCCATTTTAGGAAAGCTTGGTATTCTAAAGAAAACCAAGGAAACCTCATTCAAGAATGGTGGACTGAAATTAACCCTGAGGGATGTGGCGCTTTCATTCTATCAAAGAGGTTAATTAACCCAAAAGATAAGCTTCGCAAGTGGGCTTCTGTAACTTTTGGATCCCTTAGGATGCATAAAGATTCTCTACTTTTAGAGCTAAATTCTCTTGATTCAATCAGTAAAAGTAGAATTCTTTCTAATGATGAACTGCAACATATTTCCCAGATTAGAATGGACCTTTTCTTTGTTCTGCCTCAAGAGGAATTATATTGGAAGCAATAATCCAATATTACCTGGCTTAAAGAAGGGGACTCCAATACAAAGTTCTTCCAATTGATTGCCAATGGCAGGCATAACAAAAATTTCATTCCATGCATATGTCATAATGGGGTGTGGTTTGAGGAGAACCTAACCCTAGGGAAGACCTTCACATATCATTTTCGCCTTCTTTTTGGAACACCTAGATCGTTTTGATTTCTTCATATTGTTAAAATCTGTTTGCACACAAAGAGAGATTAGATCTCTTGGCTCTTGAACAACCCTTCTCAATTGAGGAAATTAAACAAACAGTGTTTGACTTAGGATCAGACAAGGCTCTAGGACTAGATGGAATCCCCATGTTTTTCTTCCAAAAACACTGGACCCTGGTCTAGGATGTTTGTGCCAAACTTTATAATGATTTCTTCGAGGGTATGGCCAATCTGGAATGTCTAAACTGGGTCAATATAGTACTCATTCCTAAATATACTTCACCAAAGTGTGTCAATGACTATCGACCCATTAGCCTTATAAATTATTCTTTAAAAATCATTTTGAAACTTCATGCTAATAGACTAAGTCAGGTAATTAATTCTTTGATAGATGATTCCCAATATGCATTCATCAAAAGCAAATGCATAGCAGACAACATCATTGTTGTTTAGGAACTGATCTTTAATCTCCAAAAAAGAAAGCTCCTATAACATTCCTTCAAAGTAGACTTTGTGAAAGCTTTTAAATCAATGGACTGGAACTTCCTACTAGACATTTTATCCTCTAGGAGGTTCGGACCCCGGTGGTTATCCTGGATTCAAAATATCCTCAGCTCCGCCAAGGCTAGAGTCCTAGTTAATGGGAAACCACATTGATATATCTATTACAAACGAGGCCTTAGACAGAGAGATCCCCTATCTTCTATGCCTTTTGCCTTAGCTGCATATACATTAAGTGCAATGTTCTAGCTTGCACTTCAGTCCAAAGTTCTATTAAGCATGCCCTTTGAACCCATGGAATTTTTTTTCCATCTCCAATATGCGAATGACCTTATTATCTTCACAACGGGAGGACAAGATGACCTTCGAATAATTAAATTGATTCTTTACCTTTTTGAAGGCTCCTCAGGCCTCACTATTAACTTCTCTAATAGCTACCTTTACTCTACCAATTATGGCTTTTAACCAAACGTAGCCTCAGCTGCAATCCTTAATTGTAAAAAGGTTGCCTTCCACTTACCTATCTAGGGGTCCCACTTTCTGGAAGGCATTCTAGGCACCAGGATTGGATGAAATTAATTAGTCTGTTTCGTGCTAAGCTTACTGGCTGGAAAGCGAACCACCTTTATCATGGAGGTCATCTTACCCTCTTAAACTCCGTACTGACCTTGATTCCAACATACTGGATGTCGATGTTTCAATTGCCATTTTGGGTAGTTAAAGAAATAGACAAAATCCAAAGAGACTTCCTCCGGAAATGTCCAAATTTGGGTCCGAAGGGTTTCCACCTAGTTGAATGGAAAAAGATCTTTAGACAACAAGAAATGAGAGAATGGGAAATCCTAAATCTTCACATTTTTAATAAAGCCCTTTTAGTCAAATGGTGGTGGAAAATCTTTTCTAATCAAAAAGGTTGTTGGTCTAAAATTATTCATTTCAATTACTTGAATAAGGGACCTCCAAGACCAATGTTTCACTCACCACCCAGGAACAAATCCTACTTCTAGGCAAGGATTACACTAATTTTACCCTCTTTTCGAATTTACACTGCCAAAACTATGAAAAATGGGGATTCTACACTACTATGGTATGATAACTTGTTAGATGGTCGAGCTCCAAAAGACCTATGGCCTGAACTTTTCAATGATTGCAATTTCCCATGGGTATTGATCAAATAATTTTCGCAAGGCTTCCCAACTCATGAGCTTTTCTTTCGCACAGTGACTCATTCAGAATGTTTGCCTTTTCTGTCCTCCATTCTAGCTTGTTCTAGAAACCAAGAGGATGTGAAGACTTGAAAATTAGAGAATAATTAATCCTTTTCCATTCACTCTTTTTACAAGTTCTTAGTAGATGATGGAATGCGTAGTGCTCTATACCCTCAGTTCTAGAAAACGGAAACTCCAAGCAAAATTTCTCTTTTTTGTTGGCTAGCAAGTAATGATAGAATCCTTACCCTTAGCAATTTAGCCCAAAAAGGTTGCAACACTCAAAACGCGACAGATGCCTATGTTTTGTGTTATAAGGACTCAAAAATAGCAGATCACCTCCTGCTTAGGTGTGAATTTGCTGACCAAATCTGGGTATTTTTCAAACAAACCTTAAATCTACAATCACATCCACAATCCCTTTTAGAGGTTTGGACTTCGTGAATTTTGTCCATAAACACCCGACAATGATCAATGTGGGACCTACTTTCTAGAGCAATTTGCTAGAATATGTGGCTTGAGAGAAATAATTGCATCTTTTATTGTAAATTTCTACCTGTGTTTACTATTATTACCAAGATTATCACATGTTTCTTGCTTGTATTTCTGTAGCTAGGACCCGCAACATCTTCACTACTAACGGACTCAGTTCAAAAGCTCAAGCGCTCCTTAGTCTTCCTGAGTGCAAGACCGACTGAGCATAGTACTAACACGGAACAACTGTCTTGGGAGCAATTCACCCACTTCTTCTCTTCTTGGCAGCAGAAGAAGACCTTTGTCATCTCCTGGAGAACTTTTTCTCTTCAGCTGCTTCGCTTCTCCTTTAGCTGTTGTTCTCCTTCTTGTCCTTTTTGGTCGTTAAAGGGTTTCACTTCTGGTGATGGCCTTTTAAATTATTTGGTTGTGGTTTGTTTTGTCTTGTTGGACTTATGTTGTTTGCTTCTTTTTCTAGTTCATGTGCCTGTTTTTTCTTTGTTTAATAAATTATGGTTTATCAACTTTTATCAAAACAATATGAATACTTCAAGGAGATCACTTTTATTACCATAATACCGGAGGCTTAAAAATAAATATATTTTTTTATTGTTGATAGTATGATAATTATTTATTGATAAAAAATAAAAAATAATTTTTCAATTATTTTTTTTAAATGTGGATAACTCACAACAATGGATTTTTAACTTTTGAATGGAGAAGAATTTAAACTGTTATTTTTTTAAAAAAATGTGGATAAACCACTAACATTAATAAAAGAGAAGTACAAAAAGACTATATCAAAACAAAGGAGGGAACAATAAACACAACAAATGCTAAACAAAAACTGATCCACCAATGATAGATCAACAACATAGATGCAACAAAAACAAGGACAAGAACAACGCTAATACAATACAACACAACTTTTTGGGAAGGTAGGATCCCAGGATGAGAAATTCAAAAGGATGGATCTAGCTAGCCTATACCCTGGGTGAAAATCTCCTCACTAGCGTGTACAAATACTATTAATTTTTATTTTAAAAAATAAAATATCAACTTTCTTATTATTCATGGACTCATTCAAAAATTCTTAATAAAGACTATGAACTTGGGTAGCTCAAGTACCATGTGAGTTATGCAAGTCCTAGCAATAAGTTGTGTACAAATACTAACACTAAATATTTAGGTAATAGTTGTCGGCATCATGTAATTTTTTTTTTTTTTACTAAAGTGAATTAACCACAAATTTATTAAAAAAAACGTATAAGTACAAAGCAAACTAGTGAAAGAGACAGCCAAAAAAAAAGGCATCATACAATTTAGCCTAAGATTCTTCTCAGCACATGCTTGAATTTAAATAACAAGCAACTAGCATTGAACACTTTACATATGTTACACGTGCAAACGGATTTTGTGCGTCCACAACATCCTGTTGGATGGATTTTTTAAATAAAAAAAATATGTTTAGATTTACATTATAAATTTTATAAATATTTTTTAAATTTAATTCTTTTGGCCATTATTATATATAATGGCGGGGAACATATTATGATTTAAATTTTAAAAGACGGCTGAGAAGGTGAAGTTCAATGTCTGATATCCAAGACCTCCTCAAGCTAGTAAAGAGAGTCGATAACTCCTGAAAAGCAAAATAAATCAAGTTGCACTTTAAAAAAAAACCACCTGTATATTAATGGTTGTTAGCCATTATATTTTACCTTGGAGATCGACTAAGTTGATCATGAGTTTCTTTAGGAAAAACTCATTTATGTGTTAATGGTTGGCAGTTATTATCTTTTACCTTGAGCCATCTTTGTGTGTAATTAGAGCCACTCATGTGTTGTTATTTATCTCAACTTCTAGCCTATAAAAGAGGAGGCTTTGGATGTTGAAGTGTGTATAAATTCATAAGAGTTCTTATGAATTCTTGTGAGTTCTTATGATCAAACAAGGGGATAACATGAGGAGGCAGGGAGGGAGTGTGAGAAGAATAATTTTTGAGTGAAAAAAAATATTTATAAAATCCTTTGAGTATTCTCAAAGGTGTGGCACACCAAGAGAGTGTGTGAGGTATATTTTTGTACAATTAAAATTTTCTCCTTAGTAAATTCTGTAGCAATTAATAGTGGGAAATAGGATGTAGCCTATTTAAGGGTGAACTTGTATTAATTCTGGTGTTATGTCTTTTTTTTATATATATAAAAGTGGATAGACCACATCTTTATTAAAATTAAGAAGTGCAAGACAAGACTAACACACAGAAGAAAGCAAACACCAAAGTAAAAGAACAGAACATGTGAGGTCTCTCACCAGCAGTGAGGCACTCAGAACAAAAAAGAAGAAGAAAAGTAGCCGGACCAGCAAAGACGTCCGATCTGTTGTCCGTCTAGTGTTGTGTCTTTTCTGTTTATCCTTGTTTTTTATTTTATTTTATTTTTATTTTTTTATATCGTTCTAGTTAAGTTGAATTTAGGATTCACGATCCTTTAAATTCAGTTAACTCTTATGTGGCTGTGTTAAGGCATTAGATCACCTTGACAAAACCAAATTGTGTAGGAGGTACCTTCAGATCGAAAGCCTGACTTAAGCTACACATTCTCCCTTATTGGGCATCCCTATACTAACTTAACACTAGTAAAGACATTCAACCAAACGATAAAGTTGTTTTAATTTTTGGAAAAATAGAAAAGTTTTTTTTTTTTTAACAAAATGAGTAAACCATATGTATTAATAATAAAAGGGAAGAATAATTGGGTCTAGGAATACAGAATATTTCACTGCAATTGTTTTAAGATGAGAACGAAATTCCAACTTTTTTTTTGAGAGTGCTAAGGTGTTTCAGATTATTATTAGTATGATTATTATTATTATTTTAAAAAAAATAAATGAACCACAAGTAGATTAAATATTTAGATCATGCACCCAACTGGTCTCTCTGTGCCTTCTTTAGGAATACCATGCAAAGCACATGGTTTTTTTTTTGGCTCTTTTTTTTCCTTTTCTACACATAAAGGACTCAACGGCAAGATAAAGATAAGAGCAAGGTACAACAATAGCTTACCAATTACCTCGAATTGGTCTAGTTGAACTAACTGGCTGGTACTGTTGCTTTTTTATTGATCTTACTCTCCTTACAGCTTTAACTGCTCCTATAGCTTCCTTTGTGAAGTACTCTACTGGAATACGAACTCTTTCTTAACGAGACTTCTATTTTTGATTTTTGACGAGACCAATAGGGAAGGGAAAACCGGATTCTAGTGAGATTGACTTGAATGCTGACTCAGATGAAATGAGGATGGATTCAAGAGTACTGATGATAACATTTTTTGGAGTAATACTTTCTTTTCTTTTTTTTTTTTTTTGATAAAGTTGATAAGGGACTAAACAAATGACAAATGAGTATGGAGATGTACCAATTACGGTGGTTTGATTGACCTCGTAAGGATAACCCTAAAAGGGAGAACAAGATATATTTCACACACAGAACTCTCACAAGGAATCCAAAAAGTGAATTATAATCTGAAAGGTTCGAACTTGAGACCTCTCAATCATAAACATGAGTAGTTATCGTTGTGCTATCCCACAGTTCCTAGTAGTACTTTTTTTGTTTTCCATGATTTTTTTTAATCCTCAATGGTTTGTATTTCTTGAAATTTTTTATTATTTAATATGGTTTATAAATTTTATAAATAAACACATTAATATATATGTTATAAAAACATTATTAGTGTTCAATATGTATTTGCAAGTTATTTATTTTTTAAATCATCATATTCATTAGTACATTCTAGAAATATTCTTAGAGTCTAACTGATCAGAACGTTATTGCTCATCTAATCACATGTTTAATGTTAGCATGTTATCATTAACGTACATCATATCAGACTTCTAAGGTGATGTAGTGATAATTAACGCATATAATATATATTTAATAATTTCGAAATCATAAGACAAAGTCCTATTCTTATGATTTAGAAATACGGACAAACTACGGATTCAAGCTTTTGACTTCTGATTTGAGCTAGGAGTGAAATACCAATTGTAAAAGTGGTTCAATAGTTACTTTCATTGGGTTTTTGTACTTTTTTGAATGAAATATACGATTTATTCACTTTATTAAAAAAAAAGTAGTTAATGGAAAAACAAATAGAAGTATTGACAAAATTAGGAGAGATTTCCTCTAGTCAGACCTAGATAATCAGTGCTCAAAGATGAGATTGGTCGGGTGGTCCAGACTTTGCAGACCAAGAGAGCAAGGGGGTTGGGGGATTTTAAACCTGACCACGTTTAACATTGCCTTGCTTGGCAAATGGTGGTGGAAAATATTACATGAAAGACATTGGTGTGGCGAGCTAATCTTACGGGCAGATTATTTTCGGAATGTTCCACCTTGGAACTTATTCCATAAACAATGTTCTAGGCGTTAATTTTTCTGGAATGGTATTCTTCACGCTTTGCCAGCTTTCAGGATAAATCTAACCTCTCTCGTTCGAGATGGGGCCTCCACATTGTTTTGGCTTGATAACTAGGTGGAGGGACGTGCTCGACTGAAATTTGGCCAGATCTGTTTCATTCAGCGCATTGCAAGGAAGACTCCATAAAAGATGTGGCGGGGAGGCATTCCCTTGTTCCTCTAAGGGAGTTCCCTTCTGCGCACAACTTGATGGAACAAGTCCATTCGCATACCACCTTGGAGAAGGATGTGAAACGGTGGAAGTTATCGGCGACTGGTGTTTTTACGGTCAAATCCTTTTATAACTTCCTGGTTGATGGAGGACTAAGGTGTGGTTGGACTTCCACTGTCCTTAAAGGCCATTGTCCTAAAAAGATCAATCTGTTTAACTGGTTGGCACGAGACAATAAAATCTTGACAATAGAAAATTTAGCACTTCGCAAATGTAACCTTATGCACTCCATCACGTGTGTCTTGTGTCATACTGATGTTGAGTCGGCTGATCACCTCCTCATCCACTGCCTCGTGGCATCTAACATTTGGAATTTTTTTGGCCAACTCCTGGGGCTCAGTCGTGTTCCTCGGTCACTTGTTGACCTTTGGGGAGATTAGAGAAAGAACATTAAAAAGTCACTTATCTTTTTATGGGATTTACTCACACGAGCAATCACTTGGAACTTATGGCTCGAAAGAAATGCCTGCATTCTCTCATGCATTTGTAATCCGACTGTTACCATTATTTCTAAAATTGCTCATATGCTTCTTCTATAGTTCTCTGCAGCCCCAGAGTCTAAGAAGCCAAGATTGGAGGAGCCTTTGGCGAAGGTCAAGCATAGTCTTGAATTTCTCTCCTCTAGGGACTCGGCGCAGAGTGTCCCCCCTGAGCCCACACTGCTTCCTGGCGAGTTCTAGTTGTTGGTAGAGTTTTCTATCCCTAGAGGTTCCTGTTAGTTCCTCCGGTGTGGTTTGTGGGTATTAGGTAACACTTAAGCACTCATAGAAGTCTCACACAAACCAATAAAGAAAGAGACACAAACAAACACAAGGAGACACACAACGTTGGTAACCCTGGGTTCGAGCGTCCCACTCGCCTACGTCGCGGGGGCCCAAGCCCGAGATAAACAATCCACTAAAAAGAGGTAAAAAAATAGATGAGTACAAACACTTGTCACTCACACTCTCAACAATAAAGATCACTACCCTCTCTAGATTGTCCGGGTGCTCACACACTCTCCTCGAAAGAGTCACCCAAGAGTCACACTTACAATCTACGAGCAAAGTAGCTTATATAGACGCCTCAGCGTCCCAAATATAGCACATACCTCTTTTAGAATCTCAGCGACTACTAATTTAAAAAAACTGCGAAATTAGTCATTGCAACTCCCGTTGTAACATAAGTTGCAACATGGCCCACTGATCTGCGACTTGGTCGAGTTACGGTTACGTCGTGGGACGACCTCAAGACCCATCAACCTCCCGGTCATGCTTGAGTCCGAGTCGATCATGACCCAAATCTCCCGATCCCGACTGCCGGCAACTAGCCTACCTCCTCAGTTCCTCATCACGCAGTCCCCTCGCAAGGGGCGCACGTCCTTGTGCGTCTTCATGAAACTTGCCAAACTTAATCTTCAATTCACCTAAATTTGGTCTTCAAAGATTCTCCAAACTTGATCTTCAATTCACCCAAGTTTGGTCCTCAAATCTTGCCTTCAATAGACTTCAATCAATCTTCATCAAGGATTCTTCAAATCATATCTTCAATTAGTCTTCGTTCATACCATGAATAGATCTTTCTTTAATTAAGCTCCACCATATTTAGTCTTCAATCATATCTCTCTAAGTATGGTCTTGATATGATCTTGTCTTCATGTTTCCAAGAATAATTCCACCAAGATCTTCAAGATAGCTTCACCATGATCTTCAAGATATTTGGCTCCATGTTAGAGACTTACTAAAAATAGCTCCACCAAGATCTTCAAGATGTTTTTCTTGCACTCCAAGTCTTCTTGCCATGTCACCATGCTTGCCACATCATCAATTATGCTTTGTCACCTTATTTGCCACGTCACTTGGTCTAGGTGTCAAATCATGCCAATAAATAGTGCGGTTGCACTAACAATCTCCCCCTTTGGAATAATTTGACACAACTGCTTCTGCACCCAAACTGACTCTTGTTACAACATTCTGTTACAACACTGACCTGGACAAAGACTAAACTGAAGCTGTTACAACTTCCAGGTACAACATCAACTGGAGAACAGAATCTAGGACTGACATAAGATATCATCTAGTTGCTTACAAAATACTTGAGAAAATATTACAAACTGCAACTAGTGAGACAAAAATACAATGAACTAACAAACATAACAATGTTCAACACAATAAGACTAAATGTTCAAATGCCCAAGAAATGAAAAAACACATAACTAGTCAGTCTGGTGCAAGCACAATTCTCCCCCTTTGTGACATAATTGATGCCGAAGTCTTCATGAACTGTTGCAAGCTTTGTTATACCATCTTCAGCAACTCCCCCTATCTTCAGGATTCCTGGTCTTCATCTCCCCCTGAGTCGTGGCCATCGTCTTCTCTCTTCTTTTTCTTCTCAAGAATTTCCAGGCGAGATAGAATCTTCTGCTTCTGTCGGGCAATGATGAACAATTCTGCAGATAATGCTCGTTGCCTCCTCTCCACATCTTCTAGTTGCTCTTTCAACATCTTCTCATATTCTTCTTCTACCAATAGATTTGCCTCTTCTTCATCTTCAGGCATTGATGGTGGAGACACCCTTCCTACAGGTAAATCAATTTTCTTACCTGGGCTGAATAGTTTTCGAGAAATCTTGACTTCTTCATCTGCAGTGATCGCTTCTCCCTTCACGAGTTGTACTCCATGTTGTAACAAATCATGTGGCGGTGCAGGGATATCAAGTGATGTTGAAGAGTTTGAACAGATCGACTTCTTTAACAATATTCTGGAAGATTAGCTTTCCCAGATTAAACTTCTTCCCAGTTCCAATAGCAAACAACAATAGAGCAAGCTCCTTCACTATGCTAGAATTGTGCGGGGCTGGTAACCAATTCTGAATGCCAAGTCTAAACAGAACATTGTACTTGGCCATAAGGGTGGATGCTGGGAGTCTTGTCTCTTCTCCCTATGACTCTGTCCTTCCTCCAGTAATCTCTTTCAGAACTTCTTCATTCAATTCAAGCCCTTCTTCATAGTTTCCCTTCACCTCTGGTTTAAACTCCAAGAATTTATTCAGACAAGTGGGAGTAAAAGGGATCCACTTACCTCGAACATAGACTCTAGTGATCCCTTTGTCAGAGGGCAGCAAATTACTGTAAAATTCATGCACTAGAGCTAAACTATAGCTTTCTGGAAATGTTGCAGACTTGTATAAACTTCTTTGTTGCAGCAGCTCAGTTAATCCATACTTCTCAAAAGCTCCTTCATCAATCATCCTTTCAACCACAACTCCTCTCCCTTCAACAGATTCAAACTTCTTCTTGGATGCTTTATCACGAAATCTGTCTTCATCACTATCTTTTGCCTGTTGGGTTGCTTTCTTCTTCTTTTCTTTCTTGGAGCTTGCTGATGGTTTCTTCCCTTGTTTTGCTATTTCAGTACACCTTCTCTTTTGCCTAGGGGAAGCTTCTACTTCGGGATCAGAGAAAGACTTTCTTTTGGACTTGCTAACCTTCTCCCTTTTTACGGATTTTTCTTTTCTTGGTGGGCCTTCTTTTCAGACACTACTTTCTTCCCTTTAGCAATCTGGGCAACATGGTCTTTGAGTGGGATCTCATCAAAACTATGTGAACTTTCTGATGTTGCAGGAGTTGTTGTAACTTTGTGCGATGATATGGTCGATGTCTATGGGTGCTTGACATATCGGTGTAGATCACCCGAACTTCACTTAGAATAGTAGCGACCTCTTCTTGACACTAGTGGGAGCATCGTACTTCTTTCTCCAACAGTTTCTTCTACTTGTGCTCGATGCGCTTTTTACTGCGACATCTTCATCCCTAGCCTGTTGGTCTTACGAACCTTCTCCCTCTGGAGCAGATGGTGGAGTCCCTCCTGTTCATCTTCCTCCGCTCTCGAACATAAGCACCGGAAAAAAACTCACGAACCCATCTCAAGAGATCATCTACGTCTTTGACACGAAGGCAAATCTTGAGGGCGATGTTCCCGCTTCTCTTACTTCAGCATCCTGAGAAGAAACATAAGGGACAATCGCTTTCTCCAAATCTTCTGATTCTTCTCTCTTTGGTGGGCTTCTTCCAGAATCAGTCCCTCTCATCCTTACTTCCGCAATTCGGGCAGCAATTTCTTGTGGGATCGGTGGAGCACGGCGGGCCATCCTCTTCGTCCTTATTTTTTTCTCATCATCTTCGTTTCTTTTCTTCTCTCTCTCTCCTGATTTCAAAAACAATCTTTGGAAACAAATTGAGATATTAGGGTTTTTATGCCCCCATTAATTAGTTATAACTTCCAAGGCACCTTTTTCAAAAATCTCTTTTCAAAAAAATAATCCCTCTCCTTTTTTTGAATATTTTTTTATTTTCCCTCCTTTTTATTTCCCTTTTTGTGTTTACTTTGAGAGACATCAAGAGATTTTTCACTCCTTGGAGTGTTTTTGCTTATTGACTTCATAGGGACCTCGGTCAACATATTGATTGTTGTACCATAATGTTGTACACTGTCGATTTATCACCATCTTCAAACTGAACTGGAGGACTCTTCTTCTTCTCTCGGTACTTCACCTTTTTCGAATCCACAATTTCTTGATTACAATAGTCTTCCCTCGACTTTTTTTAATGATTGCTTGTTCATGTCCAATTATTCTTCCACTTTTTCAAGTCTTCTTTCAATTTGTTGCACTTGGGTCTTATGTGGCGGTTTCTCCACAATGAAAGCATGTAGGCACTTCACTTTTTGGTTCTTCCCTTGCTTTGACTTGTTTTTTTCTTTTAATGTTTTTGTTGGGCGATTGACTTGACAAACACAACTCCCGAATCTTCCGTCTTGACACTTGAGCTTTCTCCAATATACCCAATACCATGTCGGGCTTTACTAGTTCTTCCAACTGATAGAATCTCGTCAAGCTTGGCAGTACCCTTGTTCATGGAGTCTAAGGTCTTCTCATCATTGAACAGCTTTTCTTTACATATACTCAACTCTTCCTCCAAGCATTGGTTTTGCAACATCATATCATTATATCTGTTCATTATGAGTTTATAGCTTGTGAGAAGATCATTTTCTGTTACCTCATTGTACTCACTATCAATTTCGAGTGGATGTTGTAGGCGATGTTGCAACATATTCTCGCAACAGCGTGGATCCATTCATCATAGCGAGAAAGGGACGTATGATGGTTGCTCGGACTTCCTTCATCGTCTTCTTCGATGCTACCATCCCGAGTCATCACTCCATCTAGCATTCGGTGATTTTTCCTTTCTTTTCGAGAGTATTAGCACAATCGGCTTGATAGTGCCCAAAGCCTCCACATTCTCTACACTTGATCTTCATGAGAGCGATCTTCAATTTCTTCCTTTTTTTGTGATGATCTTCAGCTTCTTCCTTTTCTTTATTTAGATCATCTTTTCTTTGAAATTTCTTGCCTTGTGTCTTGTATTTTCTGACCATCTCACGTAGCTTTCTTGTTAGGAGAACAACATCATTATCATCTTCATCTTCATTGTACTGCTTTCAATAGCTTGTTGTGGTTCTTTTTGCTTTGTTGCTTCAACTTTTTAAGGCTATATCTTCTACTCTTCTTTTCGAGGATTGAGGTTCATCTCATATGCTTGCAAAGACCCCATCGACTCGTCCGGGCTTTCATAGTTGAGATGTCTCTTGCTTCTTCTATTCTTGAGATTTTTTTGCATCAAATCTTCTTGGGAGAGATCTAAGTGTCTTCCGGACTAGCTTCTTATCCCGAATACTCCTTACCGAAATGGTAGGCCCTGATTTGCTATGTCCATCAATTTTGCATTGAACATGGCTATCGTCTCTTCTTCTCTCATCCTGAGATTCTCGAACATAGTTGTTAGCATTTGGAGTTTAGATTCTCTTACCAAGTTGGTCCCTTCATTAATGGTTTGAAGAATCTCCCAAGCTTTCTTGGCACTCTCGCATGTTGCAATATACTTGAAATGGTTCTCATCAACACCTCCAAAAATTGCATTGAGAGCTTTTCCATTAGCATTAGCTTTGCGCATGTCTTCAACACTCCAACAGCTTTTCTTCTTCATGATCACGTTCTCATCTTCATCAACTAAAGTAGGAGAAGACCATCCTTCTTCTACAGCAATCCATGCACTATCATCAATGGACTTGATAAACGCCTTCATGCGTGTCTTCCAATATGGATAGTTAGATCCATTTAGCAACGGTGGTCGTGTGACGGAAGCTCCTTCTTTTCCGGCCATCAATGGAACTTGTTAGGACCTCGCCAACTTTGAAATCAAAGTGAAAACGGTGACCAAATCTCTGATACCACTTGTTAGTTCCTCCGGTGTGGTTTGTGGGTATTAGGTAACACTTAAGCACTCATAGAAGTCTCACACAAACCAATAAAGAAAGAGACACAAACAAACACAAGGAGACACACAACGTTGGTAACCCAGTTCGGCGTCCACTCGCCTACGTCTGGGGGGCCAAGCCCGGAGATAAACAATCCACTAAAAGAGGTAAAAATAGATGAGTACAAACACTTGTCACTCACACTCTCAACAATAAAGATCACTACCCTCTCTAGATTGTCTGGTGCTCACACACTCTCCTCAAAGAGTCACCCAAGAGTCACACTTACAATCTACGAGCAAAGTAGCTTATATAGACGCCTCAACGTCCCAAATATAGCACATACCTCTTTTAGAATCTCCGCGGCTACTAATTTAAAAACCTGCCGAAATTAGCTGTTGCAACTCCTGTTGTAACATAAGTTGCAACATGGCCCTGATTGCTGACTTGACTGAGTTCTGGTTACGTCGCGGATGACCTCAAGACCCATCAACCTCCCGGTCATGCTTAGTCCGAGTCGATGCAGCCAAATCTCCCGATCCCGACTGCCGGCAACTAGCTTACCTTCTCAGTTCCTCATCACGCAGTCCCCTCGCAAGGGGCGCACGTCCTTGTGCGTCTTCATGAAACTTGCCAAACTTAGTCTTCAATTCACCTAAATTTGGTCTTCAAAGATTCTCCAAACTTGATCTTCAATTCACCCAAGTTTGGTCCTCAAATCTTGCCTTCAATAGACTTCAATCAATCTTCATCAAGGATTTTTCAAATCATATCTTCAATTAGTCTTCGTTCATACCATGAATAGATCTCTCTTTAATTAAGCTCCACCATATTTAGTCTTCAATCATATCTCTCTAAGTATGGTCTTGATATGATCTTGTCTTCATGTTTCCAAGAATAATTCCACCAAGATCTTCAAGATAGCTTCACCATGATCTTCAAGATATTTGGCTCCATGTTAGAGACTTACTAAAAATAGCTCCACCAAGATCTTCAAGATGTTTTTCTTGCACTCCAAGTCTTTTGCCATGTCACCATGCTTGCCACATTATCAATTATGCTTTGTCACCTTATTTGCCACGTCACTTGGTCTAGGTGTCAAATCATGCCAATAAATAGTGCGGTTGCACTAACAGTTCCCTTCTCTAAGGATTTGTGGTTTGGTTCCTGTGTTTGGGCCACCCCTGGTGGTTCTGTGTAGTTTAGTTGTTTTTCTTCTTTCTGTTTTGCTTGTGCCCCTAGTGAGTTGTGTCTGGTTGTCTGTTGTATCTTCTCTTTTTGCTTAATGTTAGTGGTTTATCGACCTTTTCAAAAAAAACCAAAAGAAAAAAAACAAATATAATCTACTGGACTTTCTTCACACATGTTTTCAAGCTCCCTGACCCACCGCAGTCCCTGCATGCCTTGTGGGGGCAGTGGAGATCCCGTCTCTCCTCTCTTGAGAGAGAGATTGGTGACCTCATTAGTAGAGCTATAATCTGGAACATTTGGTTGGAAAGAAATGCACGCATTTTTCATAACTCTTTTTCTGACTATCCTGCTGTGATTGTTAAAATCATTCTCATGATTTTGTCGTAGATTGATGCAGCCCCAGAAGTGGAGAAAGCGCGACTGGAAAACCCAGCTGCTACAGCTAAACGCAGTTTGGATTTCCTTAGACAGCACCCAGGTTCAGGCGATGAGTGAGTAGTGGAGGTGGTGGTAACGAGCCCCGTTTGTTTGATCGTAGTTGTGTTTTGTTTTTCCTTTTGTTCCCGGAGGCTGTGCCCCCTGGGTTTTGTTGTTTTGTTGTGTTGTGAGTGCATTTTACATTGTACGAGGCCTTTGTTGTTGTTGTGTTGTTGTTTTGTCAGTCTTCCACTTCTAGTGGACTGTTTCTGTTGTTTTGTTCTTCCTTTCTAATGCAGGTGGTTTATCCACATTTTTCAAAAAGTTTTCCTTTTCTTTGCTTTTCGTAGTTGTCCTCGTCTTTCATTTGTAGTTTTTCTTTCTTTTGTTCAGTTCTGTACTTTATTTACTTCTCATAAATAAATAGCTGGATGAGCTCGTTATCTTAATAAAAAAATTACAATTATGCTCTGGATGCAGTGACAGGAAAGAAAAAAAAGGAGTTGATTGGAAGAAGAACCATGGATGTTGGTGCAAGTAAGGATGATTCTAGGACGTAAACAATATCTTTGCCTGTTTAAGCTTCTGTCAATCTTACTAAATTCTTGATTTCTTATCAGGTGTTGGCCAAACAATTCAAGGTCTAAGAAGCCTCTTAGACTCATCCAATTTCATGAACTATTTCATCATCTCCATCAATGCAACCCTCTTTGTTGTGCTCCTTACAAAACTTATTTATAAAGTTTCATCAAGAAAGAACAAGGGGCAGTCTCTTTTCTACTTAAATTCATGGTTGAGAGTATCTTCTGCTGTGTATAATGGGCTCTTGGGAATGATTTATCTCGTCTTTGCGATTTGGATGTATGTTGAGAGACCGAATAACCATCCCAGGCTATGGTGGTTAGTTGTTTTCTCCCAAGGCATTACACTGGTGCTTATTGTAGTTGTTGTGAGCATCAGAACTAGTGTTCTCGGTTGTGCCTTTGATAAGATTTGGTCGGAATTTGCGACAATATCTACTTCCATTCTTTGCATTCATTCCACATTAAACATAATTGCAAAGAAGCAAAAATGGACTGAATTTTTCATGGATCTTTTATCCTTACCCGGACTGATATTATTGCTGGTATGTGCCTTTATAAGCCCAAAGACTGACGAAGATGACTGCAAAAACATCTACGATGGTCTTCATCAGCCTGTGTCGGATTGGGATGCTAGTGCTACTCCTTTTGCCAATGCAGGATTCATGAGTAAAATGTCATTCTGGTGGTTGAATTCTCTGATGAGAAAGGGCTGTGAGAGACCTCTAGAAGAGAAAGACATGCCATTGTTGCATGAGCCTGACAGAGCGGAGAGTTGCTACAATGTATTTGTGGAGCAATGGAATAAGCAGAAACAAAATAAACCGTCGGCTTCACCAAATTTCTTATGGACAATAGTCTCTTGCCATAAACAAGATATATTAATGTCAGCTTTCTTTGCTTTACTGACGATACTCAGTAGTTTTGCAGGCCCTGTTTTGCTTAAAGACTTCATCAATGTGGCATCAGGGAATCGATCTTTCAAGTATGAAGGTTATCTGTTGGCCTTGGTGTTGTTCATTGCGAAGTGTTTGGAATGTCTATCTCAAAGACAATGGTATTTCAGAACAACATTGTTAGGATTAAAGGTGAGATCATTGCTAACTGCCGTTATATATCAGAAGCAATTCAGACTGTCAAATTCTGCAAAATTGATCCATTCATCGGGCAAGATCATGAATTATGTAACTGTCGATGCTTATAGGATTGGAGAATTCCTGGTATGGTTCCATCACACATGGACGGCAGGCCTCCAGCTCTGTATTGCTTTGATAATTCTCTATAATGCAGTGGGTCTTGCGATGATTGTGGCTTTCTCTGTCGTTGTACTCACTGTGCTTTGCAATGCTCCGCTTGCCAAGCAGCAACACAAGTTTCAGACAAAACTCATGGAAGCAGAGGATGAGAGGTTGAAGGCCATGACAGAGGCTCTGATGAATATGAAAGTTCTGAAGCTTTACGCATGGGATGCTCATTTCAAGAAAGTTATTGAATGTATAAGATCAGTGGAATGTAATTGGCTTTCTGCATTTCAGCTCAGAAGAGCATATACTACTTTTCTCTTTTGGTCTTCTCCAATATGGGCTTCAGGTGCAACTTTTTTAAGTTGTTATCTTATGCATGTTCCTCTTAATGCCAAGAACGTGTTTACTTTTGTCGCCACATTGCGTCTTGTTCAAAATCCAGTGAAATCAGTTCCCGATGTTATCAGAGTTGTGATTCAGGCAAAGGTTGCATTTTCCAGAATTGTCAGATTTCTTAATGCTCCTGAACTGCAGGATGAACATGAAAACAGGAATTGTGCTTCAGAACTACAGCAACCGATAATCATCAATTCGTGTGGGTTTTCTTGGGATGGCAACGTGTCAAAACAAACACTTAGAAATATAAACTTAGAAGTTCATCCGAGGGAGAAGGTTGCAATATGCGGTGAGGTTGGTGCAGGGAAATCGACTCTATTAGCAGCAATTCTTGGTGAGATTCCAAAAGTAGAAGGCACTGTAAGTTTCTGTTTCAAATTTTCATTAAATTCTTGTCTATTGGTTTCAATTCTTCTTGAGTTTACTGAAAATTCATTTTTACTTGAAATACAGATTAATATTAGTGGAAAAGTAGCATATGTTTCTCAGTGTGCATGGATCCAAACAGGAACTGTTCAAGACAATATCTTGTTTGGGTCACCAATGGACAATCAAAGATACAAAGAAACAATTGAGAAGTGTTCTTTAGTCAAGGACATTGAGATGCTACCATTTGGTGATCTCACTGAGATTGGAGAAAGAGGGGTGAATTTAAGTGGTGGCCAAAAACAGAGGATTCAGCTCGCCCGAGCCTTATACCAAGACGCAGATATATATCTCTTGGATGATCCATTCAGTGCGGTTGATGCTCATACTGCTACCAGTTTATTCAATGTATAATGATAAATTCAATTATTTCGTTACCTTTTTAAACTCATCTTCTGAATAGGTCTGAGAGTATTCATTTGTCGCAGGATTATGTTATGGGTGCTTTGTCAACAAAGACTGTTCTACTTGTTACTCACCAAGTTGATTTCCTTCCTGCAGTTAACTGTATCTTGGTTAGTCCCTTACAATTTGAATTCCATATTATGATAAACTTTCTGTTCTTTCTATCCAAGATTAAAATGTCACCTTTTATGCTTTCAACAGCTGTTATCTGATGGAAAGATTCTTGGTGCTGCTCCTTACAATGAACTATTAGCTTCTAGCACAGAATTTCAAGACCTGGTTAATGCTCACACTGAAACAGTCGGTACTGAAAGGCTTGAAAAGGTTGCTTATCGAGAAAGAATTAGAAGTTCATGGAGGAAAGTCAACCATAGTTTCAACGGTGACCAGCAAAATAAGGCAAATGAATCAAAAGTTGATCAACTGATTAAGAAGGAGGAGAGAGAAACTGGAGATGCTGGATGGAAGCCTTATACCTTATATTTGAATCAGAACAAAGGATTTTTTTATGTTTCACTCTCAGTTCTTTCTCAGATAATATACATAGCTGGACAAATCTCACAGAATTCATTGATGGCTGCCAATGTTCAGAAACCTCAAGTTAGCACGTTGAGGCTGATCTCAGTCTATTTGGCAATTGGGTTCAGTATTTCAATCTTTCTGTTCACCAGATCATTGTTCATGGTAGTTCTTAGCGTCCAGTCATCGAAATCTTTGTTTTCTCAGCTATTGAGTTCTCTCTTAAGGGCGCCTATGTCATTCTTTGACTCAACTCCTACGGGAAGGATACTTAGTAGGGTATGAAACTTCAAATCCATCGAAACAAATCTGCATGTTAACTTGGTACTGATGTTGAATTCTTTCGTCTGAAACAGGTCTCTTCAGATTTGAGCATTGTTGATGTTGATGTGCCGTTTACTCTTATCTTGAGCATCAGTGCCACCTTGAATCTATACTGCAACCTTGGTGTATTAGCTGTAATTACTCCACAAATCTTGTTTGTTGTCATACCGGTGATCTGTGTTGCCATTATATTACAGGTAAAGTAAAATTTATCTCTAATTCATTTATTTTTATTAAATTTTATCATATATTGAGTCTTTACTTTAATGTTCAGAAGTACTACTCTGCTTCTGCAAGAGAGTTGATGAGAATCTATGGCACGACGAAGTCCCTTGTAGCCAATCATCTTGCTGAATCTCTGTCAGGAGCCATGACAATAAGAGCGTTTAAAGAGGAGAATAGATTCTTTGCTAAAAGTTTGGAACTCATTAACAAGAATGCAAGTCCATTCTTCCTTAATTTTGCATCAACTGAATGGCTAAATTTGCATTTAGAAATGATGAGTGCAGCTGTTCTTTGTTCATCAGCCCTTGTCATGGCTTTACTTCCACCAGGGACATTCTCTCCAGGCTTTATTGGAATGGCGTTGTCTTATGGTCTCACATTGAGCAGGGCCCTCCTGTCTGCTGTTCAAAGCCAATGCACAGTTGCGAACAAAATCATATCCGTTGAAAGACTAAATCAATACATGCATGTTTCAAGTGAGGCTCCAGAGGTCATCGATGGAAACCGGCCTGCACCTAATTGGCCTTATGCTGGTAGAGTAGAACTTCATGATCTCAAGGTACTTGTGTAAGATCGAATTGTACTCTGATATTCTACATTGTTTCCATGGTTTTGATTCTGTTTGCAATGTCTTCATTGATTCAGATAAGGTATAGACCAGACTCCCCACTTGTGCTACAAGGGATCAGTTGCACATTTGAAGGAGGTCACAAGATTGGAATTGTTGGCAGGACAGGATGTGGCAAGACAACTCTCATAGCTGCATTGTTCAGGCTTGTAGAGCCAGCAGGTGGGAAGATAGTAATAGACGGGATAGATATCTCGAGCATTGGACTCCATGATTTGCGGTCTCGGT
Organism: Dioscorea cayenensis subsp. rotundata; assembly: GCF_009730915.1. NCBI lineage: Eukaryota > Viridiplantae > Streptophyta > Magnoliopsida > Dioscoreales > Dioscoreaceae > Dioscorea > Dioscorea cayenensis. Next base: position 23,244,503 of record NC_052475.1, on the reverse strand, counting down.
ATGGTATCATTCCTCAAGATCCAACACTCTTCAATGGCTCAGTGAGATACAATTTGGATCCTTTAGGACAACACACAGATACAGAGATATGGGAGGTACTATTTATGGCTGCTATTTTGTGGATCTCTATGGCACTTGTACATGTTCCATTCATTTATCTTCATGTTTTTTTGAAGGTTCTTGATAAATGCCAACTCCGAGAAGCTGTACAAGAGAAAGAAAAAGGCTTGGATTCACTAGGTTTGTATTAACGACATACTTAAAAATCTCATTGGTTGATGATTTTTTATTATGTTTCTTTGTTCTAAAATTTGTTGTACAGTTGTTGAAGATGGTGCAAATTGGAGCATGGGGCAACGCCAGTTGTTCTGTTTAGGACGAGCACTATTGAGGCAAAACCGAATTCTTGTACTTGATGAAGCCACGGCATCGATCGACAATGCTACTGATGCGATCCTCCAAAAGACAATTAGAACAGAGTTTGAACACTCCACTGTCATTACAGTTGCTCATAGAATCCCTACGGTGATGGACTGCACAATGGTGCTTGCTATTAGTGATGGTAAGTGTACATTTTATTTAATTTTCCTTTTTTGTACTGTGATTTATCCTGGTGAAAAACTTTCTTTTGATTAATAAATTCAGGGAAATTGGTGGAGTATGATGAACCAATAAACCTAATGAAGACAGATGGATCGCTATTCGGAGAATTAGTGAAGGAGTATCATGTCAAACTTTAAATTGCCTTTATTATTTTTTAGTACATGAACTGTAAACTTTGGCTTGCTTAAGCCTCTCCTAGGTTCTTATTCGGCACTTGGAGGGTTATGCAAGGTAAACTTAAAAAAGGGTGTCATTTAGGTTCCTATATATAAGCAAGTGAAATTCAATTTAATTTAATTTTTAATTTTTAATTTAAAAAAGAGTTTTCAAAATTGTCCCGAGGAGGACTTGAGTTGTGAGCTGGCGCTGCACACTGAACTGAGCGACCTCCTTAAGAAAGAAGAAATTTATTGGCGTCAAAAGTCAAGAGAAAAATGGATTAAAGAAGGAGATGAAAATACGAAATTCTTCCATGCTTTTGCTAATTGTTAAAGAAACCGTAACTACATCCCTAGAATTATCAGAAATGGCATAGTTGCACGGGAAATGTGGAGATTGGGAAGGTTTTTACTAATCACTTTCGTTCCTTCTTTGGTTCGAAGAATGACTCCCATTTCCTTTTTGATTGGAGCTTCCTCCTGCGTAATAAAAACCTCCCCGACTTATCTTTTCTGGAGGCTCCATTTTCGAAGGAAGAGATTAAATGTGTTATCTTTGAAATGGGGACGGACAAAGCGCCAAGGCCAGATGGTTTCCCTATTTCTTTTTTTCAAAAATTTTGGCCTATTGTGGAGCGTGATATCCTCAAGCTTTGTTTAGACTTTCAGGAGGGGGTGGTTAAGCTGGAAAAACTAAATTGGGCCAATATTGTGTTGATCCCCAAGGTCGACGCCCCGGAAGGTCCTGCTGATTTTAGGCCTATCAGTTTAATAAACACCTCTTTCAAAAATCCTTTACTAAAATTTTAGCCACAAGGCTGAGTAAGATTATTGATCTGCTGGTTGAGCGGCAACAATCTGCGTTCATCAAAGGGCGTTTGCATTATGGACAACATTTTTGCGGCCGAAGAACTCATCTTCAGCCGCCAAAAAAGGAGGTTGCAAGGCTATATCCTTAAAGTTGATTTCGCTAAAGTCTTCGATATGGTGGATTGGGACTTCCTGGTTGAGCTTTTGGTGGCGTTTGGTTTTAGGGGCAAATGGATTAGCTAGATCAAAACCCTTCTCCACTCTAGGAAAGCAAATTTCATCATCAATGGGGAGCAGAAGGGCTATGTCAGAAATCTCAGAGGTCTGAGGCAGGAAGACCCGTTATCTCCTCTCATTTTTGTGTTGGTTACAGATGTCCTAGGACTCATGTTCAATCAGTTTTGGATTCGGGTATACTGGTTGGTGTCCCCTTAGAGAGATGGGGTAAAATGTGTCACCTTCAATATGCAGATGATTTACTCATTATTTTGGATGGGGGCCTTGAACTTGAGAATCATTAAGCTGATCCTCTATCTTTTTGAATGAATGTTTGTGCTTTCAATTAATTTCCACAAAACATGCCTCTTTAATTCTGCGAGAAATAGTTTCCCGGATAAGGTGGCTTTTAGGGCCCTTAACTATGTAGGCGGGCAGCTACCTGTTACATATTTAGGGATTCCAATTTCTAGTAAGAGGCCTCGGAGACAAGATTGGGAAGTGCTAATTGCAAAGATTAGATCTAGACTAACATCCTGGAATTCCAAATTCCTCTCCTTAGGAGATAGACTCACTTTGGTAAACACGGTGTTATCATCTATACCTTCTTACTAGATGTCCATTTTCAAACTCCCAAGTTGGGTGGTTAAGGCTATTGACCACATCGGGAGGGACTTCCTTTGGTCGGGAACGGACATTGAGCATCTGAAGATGCGTTGGGTCAGTTGGAAGCGCATCTGTAGGCCTAAGGAGCTGGGAGGTTGGGGGATTCTAAGCCTAAAGGAATTTAATTTGGCGTTGTTTAGCAAGTGGTGGTGGAAAATCACATCGGGGGTACAGTGGTACGGAGATCGTATTATCTCCTTGAACTATTTTCGGAATACCCCACACTGGAAATTGTTTGGTCAACCACCTAGACGGTGATCTTTCATCTGGAATGGCCTTTTGCATGGCCTACCGGCCTTTTGATCCTGTACCTCTCCTATTATTCATAATGGAAAAGGCACTCTCTTTTGGCTAGATAAATAGGTTGAGAACCGTGCTCCCGTGTAGTTGTGGCTTGATCTCTTTAGTCGGGCTGAGAATCCCCTTGGTTCTATCTTTGATTTGGTGTACTTGACCCATGAACGGTGGTTTACTGATGAGAATGCGAGCCTCGGTTCCACGGTAGCTCAGTTGATTTCCCTTCAGGGAGATTGCCAAGATGGCAAATCTTGGGTTCTCACAGTGAATGGCTCTTTCTCTGTAAAATAGTTTTATGGCTTCCTCATTCATGGTGGAACTAGGTGCAGCATCACTAGCGTGATATGGAAGGGTTGCTGCCTGAAGAAAATCAGTTTGTTTAGCTGGCTAGTTTAGGATTACAGTGTACCCACTCTAGAAAAACTGGCAAAACGTGGCTGCAACAGACTCCCTACTGCTACTTGCGTGTTGTGTAATGGTGAGATTGAATCGGTGGATCACCTATTCATCTCTTGCTCCTTCTCGTCGAATCTTTGGGCATTTGCTTCCCATCACCTTAATATCCCGCCTCTCCCTCAAACAATTAAATTGTTGTGGGGAAGTTGGCGCTCCTTAATTCCTGCCTAGGATAGGGAGATGGGTGGATTTGATTGTTAAAGTTATTTTGTGGAATGTTTGACTTGAAAGAAATACTTGAATTTTTAGAGATTGCTTCTCTGCTCATGGCACTGTTCTTTGCAATTGTATTCATATGTTACTTTTGTGGATAAATGTAGCACCTGAAGCCAAAAAAAGCATAGTGGGAGGATCAAGCTTCTTTTGTTAAGCGTTGCTTGGAGTTCCTCAACAACCAGCCTGGGCCAAGGGAGGCCGATTTGACAGAGTAGTTATTTAGAGAGTTATGTATCTTTTGTTGTTTCTTTTGGTTGTCTCCTTCTTTCTTGTTTTGTTGAAGTTGTTCCTTCTCTCTCTCTGTCTGTTCTCACTTTCTGTTCCACCGCTGGTGGGAGTTATGTATCTTTTGCTGTTTCTTTAATGAATGTGGTTTATCCACTTTATCAAAAAATAAAAAATAATAAAAATAATAAAGAATACATGAGTCAACAAGAATATATATATATATGATAAAAATAACAACAAAAGAACTATAAAAGATGTTAAGAAAACTGACTATAATGCTAAGTACACATATGGCTACAACAACAGTAGAGAACAACATAGAAACTAAGAAGATCCACCTGAGAAAACAAGCAATACACCAGCTTTTCAGGGAGGAGAGAGGTTTTGGGAATCTATAAATCAGTGGATTAGAAGACGACCAGGTTGTCTGTCATCCTCTCCATACCATTTGCACCACCTGCACGAGGCTATAGGAACTTCAGGCTTCATTTGACAGTGACCCAAATCCTTCAAGTCTTGCTATCTTTGCCTCCAAAACTGCATTCAACCACACAAAAGGAATATTATGATTGATATTGATGATAATCGAAATCATTGGGAGCAACTTCGAATTAAATATATGGACATTTCATTCAAGCCATATGTTCAGTGATATGGCTTAGGCGAGTAGATCCTAATTGTCCCTAGCTGGCAATTAGAGATTATATCTCCAATAGTTCTACAGATTACTTGCCAACAATTTTCAATATTGGGAAAAGTTTTATAATTATTTTAATTTATTTTATAAAAACAAATACAATATACAAATTTACGAGAAAAATTGTAAAATAGCCGAAGCGAAGGACACCAATAAGTGGTCTTAGGTGGAGTGTTAGAACTTATTTTTAGTAAGGAATTATTCATAACTATGTAATATTGAACAAATTGACATACTCAATGAATTATGTGGTTTATTTATTTATTTTTTTAAATGCATGAAGTGAATTAAAATTTAATTTTAACAATAAATTTTTTATTAATTAAATATTTATAATTTATTATAAGTTGGTTTATGATCCACACCACCACAAACTAACAAAAAAAAAACAAAAACCAAAAGAAATTCATAAACATAGAAATTGCTAAAGAACCGTCACCTTTAGTAAGAATGAATAGAATAGTCCAAGTGAACGTCATCTTGTCCTAGAGTCAATCTGCGACCCCCGAGGGATAGGTTATAGTTAGTTTTTACAAGTCCAACCATGCTCTATTTCGTAAATTGTGGTGGAAGATGTAGAAGATCTACTTTTGTCAAAGCAGGTGCTGGTAGAGGTGATGTATTTTAACTATTTTAATAATGACCCTTGTGACACCTCGTTAAGTTCCACTTAGAAAGAAATCCTTCTTCTAGGGGGAATGATTCCCCTTCTTCCAGACTTTTGTGTGGGCATACTTCTTATTACCAGTGATGAATTCTCCACCTTATTCTAGCATAATAGATGGCTTTAGAGAAGGGCCCTAAGGATGTTTGCCTACCATGATTCTTTAGCTTCGAGAATCTTGGTGCGAGACTTCGTAACTAGATCTTTTATCATGTTTTAATTATTCATCTAGGCCCTACCATCTGATATCCATAACATATTATCAATCATCTCGCTCCTCTCAAATGAGGGTTCCAGCCTATCAGATTTTAAGGTTTGGTACCTTGAAGGAAATGAGACTTTCATAGTTAATTAGATCCTTTTGCCTTTTTTTCCATTAAGAAGGGAATAATTAAGATGCCCCTTGGACCTATGTTCTAGAGCAGTCTCCGTCCTCATAAGATCATCATATTCAATTGGTTCACATGGAATAATAACATTTTTGTTGTATATGGCCCATATACATGGTGAACGGGCAAATGCTGGAGCAGAGCGGAATGGAGCAACAACATAGTGACAAACAGGGGTATTTTGGTAAATTGTACCGGGTAGGGTTTTATATATATATATATATTCATGTAATATGTAACCCTAATTAATTCTCATAAAAGAATCGACAGCCTCTCCGCTCCCAAGGACGTAGGCATATTCTGCCGAACCTCGTTAAATCTCGTGTCTTTGTGTGATTGCTTGTGATTTTATCTTTAGATCATTGTTCGATTTCTCAACAACTAATATTCCACAGCTTGCCTTAAGCAGGGGTTCAACTAGTTACCCATGGCTACATGCGTTCTCTACCATGTGGAAGAGAAAACCACATACCATCTTTTCCTCCATTACCCTATCATGAGGTCCTCATTTAGAATTTTAAACAAATGTACAACTATCACAATTACCCTAGCTCAATGCTTGAGGTTTGGACATCTTGGATTTCCAACTTGAATCTAGACACTGGGTGATTTGGGAACTCGTAATCTAGGCCATTTTTTAGCACATCTGGGTTGGAAGGAAATAAGCACATTTTCAACCAATGTGCATCATCTCTTATCTCAACTACCATTAAGATTGTTTGCATGTTTATTTTTTTAGGTCATTTGTTCTCCAGGATTCTAAGAGAAGCATGTTGGGAACTCCATTACCATGATTAATAGAAACCTTAATTTTCTGTGCAACTCTTCTAGCACCAATGGGAGTGCTTGTGCTAATGGGCAAGATATCCAACATTTCTTGAGAGGTGGTCCATCCTGAGAAACTACTATTAATTAACCTCCATACTATCAACATTTAGAAGTTTAGTCTTTTTATCTTCTTTTTTGTATTTTATAAGACTGTCTAATCATATCTTGTAGTTACGATCCATCCCCTTATGTCCTCTACTTGATTTACCTATTTTTTTCATCTTTATATTATTTTAATATATTTTTTATAATTAATCTTAAAAAAAGTAGCCACACTAATCTCACCCCTCCATGTTATTGTTGACAAATATTTTTTCAAAAAATGAGCCTTCTCACCGACCTTTGGGGGGTTCAGGAGGCGACAGTGGTTGCGTTCAAGGTGGCGAGGGTAAAGGTATCTGCAAGGGTAGCACTGAAGAAGGTAAGCGTTCCTTTGCGCAAATGGTAAGCTCAGATTCATCTGTCAACTCACGTTCGTTAAAGAGTGTAGCCAGGCGGGAGTCAGCGAAGAGGATGTCCAAGGAGTTGCGTGGTGATACGAGATTATCTGGTGCCAAGCGTCCTCGATCCCCCAATGAAGCGACTTGCGGTCGCTGTTTCCGGTCATCCCACAAAACAGCTGAATGTCATCACCAAATTGTTTGTTTACGATGTGCCTATGTTGGGCATATGGTGGCGAGGTGGCCGGTCGTGCGCAGCCCAAATCATAGGCAACTTCATGTGCGGTCAAAAAAGTTGAACTCGAATGAAGAAGAAGATGGGCTACGGGGGAGTTCTAGACCGGTGGAATCGTAGGAATCACAACCGGTGGCTTTTGAGGTGGGTCGCGTTTCTTGCACTTCGATCTCCATCTTCCTAACCCCTGAGATAGAGAACTTGAGGGATGAGCTTGCAAAAGTGGCAGTTCTATCTCTGGTGGAAGGGTTTGCCAATGAACCTAGTATACTGGAGGAGGCGCCGAGCTTCATCAACAGAACCCTTGCAGGGCCATTAACTCCATTGAATGGATGCTCGTATCTTGTCCCGTTGACTAGCAGAAAGGAGGTCCGTGAAGTTTGTAAGCTTGGCACGTTCAAGGTGGCCACCAAGGATGGCCCTTGCACCCTCAAGATTACTCCATGGTCAGCAGAGATCGGAGCAATTAGTCGGGCTTCGGGTTCTAGTCAATGGATCCATCTGTGGAACCTACCATTACATCATTGGAGTTGGTGTACCATCACCGAAGTTATCAAGCCGATGGGAGAGATAGTGGCATTGTCTCAAGCGTCCTCTACCCACAAACAGTTCTTATCGGTGCTGGTCCATTGTAGAGCTGGGGTCTCTTTACCGTTTGAACTGGATCTTAGCATGGGTATGAGAAGATATACGTTGCTGGTAACGGGCGAGAGAGGGGTGATCATGTCCTTCAGGAGGGATCACGGCAGGTACGTGTTGCAGGTATCTTGCGACGGTGCTGACCAGCGGAATGAGCGTAGGTGTATCCATGAGATTCCAGCGTCTGAGAAGGGGAAGCAACCTGTCGAGTCGACGGGTGGGAAGAATGAAAAGCCGCCAGAGAGATCAACAATCAGTGGACTAGTGGAGCAGGGCTCCCGTCCAGGTGCTCTCAATGGCGGGAGCTGGTCGGAAGTGGCAACAGGTATTGATACCGCAACGACGGTGGTCGTGGTTGAGCGTAGCTCCCATGACGATGGTTTGTCGGGTGATGTTCCTCTTCCTCTTCACACGGAGGATGGAATGTCAAAGGGGGGGTGGTTGAGCATGGCTCCCACCGTGGTACACCGACGGAGACCACTCGCCCAAGGATGGCGGGGGTTCTGACCGCTAGTCTATTGCTTGGAAGGGTTCGGTCCGATGGTCATGATCGCACTCAGATATCCGAGCATCGTCGCTTGACACGACCAGACGTTCGGACGAGCCAGGTTCCAAGGTCACGACGTGTCAAATCCTAGATTGCTAAACCAAGGAAGGGGACAGATGGCATGATATCCTCGTCCGAGGTTTCTCGGATGAAGAAGCACGTTAGAATAAAAAAAAGAGGGGAGCAGGAGATCTCATGCGACGAGCGTGACTTACTTGGTGTACGATGTGGTCTTGCTGGGCCTGTTTTTCTGGACCCAATCACATTGGGAGACCCGGAGATGTTTGGGGGGCAAGGGGTTTTTTTCGATGTTGCTACAACTGACCCGCTCCTTTTCTGCGAAGTGGACTGTGCTCCAGACCGCGACACATTGGGTCAACGACATGAGGTATCCGATAAGGAGTGTGGGCCTCAGCAGGAGGTTGGGCCGTTAGTGAAGCCGATCGGGGAGATTCTCTTTGCGGACTTGGTGATGGAAAAGGGCCGTGTAGTGGGCGGTGAAATTTTGGTTGAGGACCAAGTCGTGGAAGCAATGAGGATCAATTTAAGTGAAAACGAACTTGTCACTGGGCTGTTAGATGGGCCGGCTCACAAGATCCTTGAATCGGCGAAGGGACTTGAGGCTTCCTTGAGCTCCAAGTGGCTTGGAGAGTCTGGCCTAGAAAAGATTTATTTTAGTGATGAAAAGTCTTTGCCTAATTTGACTCCGCCTTTGTGGTTTAATTGGGAATTCATAGCAGAAGGGTGGGCCCTGAGGCCCAATGTTGGTCTACCCAATATTGTGGAGGGTGGAACGTCTATGGCACCGGATGGTTTACACTCTCCTTCAGTTGTGATAGCGACATCCGATAGCAATGATGATTCGGATGATTCGTTCTCAGAGTTCGAGATGAATCTCAAGGAGCTATTGCCTGGCTTACAGGGGGCCCTGAGTCGGGTACTGAGGAGCTTACTTGTACCACTCGGAAAAAGTGAGAGAAAGAATAAGCCTTCATCCCGTTTCAATGAGGACGCCGGTTTCACTGCTGAACCTCCTAGATCAACCAAGAAAAAGGGGCAGAGGAGCAACAAAGGGGAAGGTACCTCTTCCAAACCCTGTTTAATATCTGACTGAAATAATGTTCAACTTGCAAAATTATTGTGATGCTTGTGGTGTTTCTTTTACCAATGCTGAGAATGATTGTTTGAATCACATCTGTCACTTAGAACTTTCTCGTTCAGTTCCTTCAAGGGAGTCGGCTCCTGTTTCAAAGGAGCGATCGCGTTAGTTGTGTCCATGAATATTATATCTTGGAACGTTAGGGGGTTAGGGAAACCAGCTAAGCGGTTTCTGGTGAAGGACTTTTTGAACATGCATTTTGCAGATATTTGTTGTCTACAAGAGTCCAAGCTTGAAGAGATTTCTTCGTCGATCTGGAGAGAGATTGGTGGACATCGTCTTGATAAATTCTGTTTTGTTCCGGCGCGTGGTTCGATAGGGGGAATTGTTATGGGTTGGAACAGTGCGATCTTTGATGGCACTATGTTGATTAGGGGCACTTTCTGTCTTACAGTAGAATTTTTCTCTAAAAATGTGAATTTGACGTGGAGATGCACTACTGTCTATGGCCCTAATGCTAGATCGTTAAAGCATGCCTTTTGGGAGGAACTGCGAGCCTGTGTGGGGCCTCCCAGGATACCTTGGATTATTTGTGGTGACTTTAATGCCATTTTTAGTGTGGATGACAAAAATAGTGGCCTGCCTAATCTGGATGACATTAGAAAGGCAAATTTGTTCCTCTAGGAGCTAAATCTGCAGGAACCCCTGGCTGTGGGTGGTCATTGCTCATGGACCAATAGTCAATCGGATCCGACCTGGGTGAAGCTTTACCGTTTCATTGTTAATGGCGAATGTATAAATTTTTTTCCTAAGATGATCTAGAACAGCCTGCCTAGGTTGGGTTTTGACCACGTTCCCATCCGGCTCAAAGCAGGGTATCACTGCTCTAGACTGCGGCCTTTTAGGTATGAAGTGGCTTGGTCTACTGTGGAGGGGTTTGAGGACATTGTTAAAAAGTGGTGGGAGGATTGCTCCCTGCATGGATGTCGTACTTTCGTTATGGCAAAAAAATTGATTGCTCTTTGTGGCCATTTGCGACACTGGGCGAAATTTCTCCTTTGGTTCCATCAAACTCAAAAAACTTGCTCTGCTTCATGCGCTAGATATGCTGGATTCGGCTAAGGAGAATAGAAGTTTACTTGAGGAGGAGATTAATCAGGAGAAGGCTACTAGGTTGGAGTTAATCCAGATTTGCAAGCAAGAGGAATTATACTGGAAGCAGCGTTCCAGGATACAATGGTTACAGGAGGGTGACGATAACACTAGCTATTTCCATGCTGTGGCAAACAGTCGTAAGAATAGAAATTTCATCCCCTATATCAAGCATAATGGTGACACAACGACAGATCCTAAGGAAATCGGGAAGGTGTTTGGTGCACGTTTTCAGTTACAATTCGGTCTAAAGCGATCTAACCGCTTCTTGGTTGATTTCGGGAAACTCTTTACGAACAAGACAGTTGTTGATCTTTCTCAGCTAGAAAGACCGTTCTCAATCGAGGAAGTCAAGACTTCGGTTTTCGAGTTGGGGAAGGATAAGGATCCGGGCCCTGATGGCTTCCCATTGCAGTTCTTTAGACAATTTTGGGAAACTATTAAACATGATTTGATGAAGCTCTGTGAGGATTTCTATTGGGGGAGAGTGAACTTGGAGTGAATCAATTGGGCGAACATTGCCCTTATTCCCAAGGTGGAGTCTCCGGAAACTCCAGGGGATTACCGTCCCAATTAACTCCATGTTAAAAATTTTATCCAAGATCCTCGCGTCTCGGCTTAGTGCAGTTATGCACACGTTGATCGAGTCAGACCAATTGTCCTTTTTGAAAGGAAGGTGCATTTTAGATAACATTGCTACGGCGGAGGAGTTAATTTTTAGCCTGTACAAGCGCAAGATTCCGGAGTACATCCTTAAAGTGGATTTTGCCTAAAGCGTTCGATCATGTTGACTGGGATTTCCTTTTTGATCTTATGCATGCTAGAGGTTTTGGGGTCAGATGGGTTGGTTGGATAAAAAGTATCATTTTTTTCTTTGAAAGCATCCATCCTGGTGAACGGGTCTCATAACGGTTACATCCGCTACAGAAGAGGGCTGAGGTAGGGGGACCCCTTGTCACCACTTTCTCTTTGTTCTGGTCACTAACGTTCTTAGCTCAATGTTTGCACATGCTCTCAACTCCAAAATCTTATTAGGGGTACCTTTGGGGGAATTCGGAAGTAAATGTAATCTGCATTATACGGACAATCTTCTGATCCTGACCGCTGGCGGGACAGAGGACTTACGGATTGTGAAACTTATCCTCTATTTGTTTGAAGGCATGACAAGCCTGGAAACGAATTTCTCGAAAACATGCCTTTATTCGAGTAGAATGGGAGAGCTCCCGGATCAGGCGGTGGCAGGGACTCTTCAGTGTAATGTCGGGCTTCTACCAGTTACTTATCTGAGCATCCCAATCTCTGGGAGAAGACCCCGTAAGCAAGAGTGGGATGGGCTTATCCTCAAAGTGAGAAGAAGGCTCGCGATGTGGAAGCTGAAACATATCTCTTTAGGTGGACGTCTTACGCTGGTGAACTCTATGCTTTCGGCTATACCAACATTCTGGATGTCGATGTTTCGGTTACCTTATTGGGTCATCAGAGCTATCGATCGCATTAGAAGGGACTTTCTTTAGTCGGGGCCTGATCTGGACCACCCGGGATGTCATCTAGTTGGCTGGAAAAATCTCTGCCGTCCAGGAGACCATGGGGGTTAGGGCATCTTGGATCTTGCTACCTTTAACCAAGCACTGTTAGGCAAGTGGCGGTAGAAATACATGATGGACTCCTCTTGGGACTGTGCCAAGGTTTTACAATTCAACTACAGTTCTCCTTGATCTAAGTTATGGCCTAATCAATTTGGTAGAATTTTCCTTCTTTTGGAAGGGGGTCTTGACATGCCTGCAGGCGCTCAGGAGTTCTATTTCCCGTGAAGTTGTGTTTGGCAAGGAAACACTTTTATGGAAGGATGGCTGGATTAATGGAATTACGCCAATGAGTTTATGGCCAGTCGCTATCCCAATGGCACTATTCACAAGTTTAGCCTACTATTAGATGAACTTCTATTCACCGGATGTGATATCATTTGCCAAGTCCGTGCAAAGATGAGGAAGTCAGACAGTATGGACGGGGATAAAAAGAAATGAAGATTCAATGGGAACAATTCATTCTCGGTGAAGTCCTTCTACAACTTTTTAATTGATGGAGGGCTCAGATGCCCTTTATCGCGCTTCTTTTGGCATGGTGGATGTCCCAAGAAAATCAATCTCTTCAACGGGCTCGCTTTGAAAAACAAAATCATGACTTTGGAAAATATGGCGATTAGCAGATGCAACAGGTTACCGACCAATACCTGTGTCATGTGCCACGTTGGGTCTGAGTCGGCTGATCATCTTTTCATTCATTGCACGTATGCCACCCTAGTGTGGGATTACTTCATCAGGTTACTCCAGTTACCCCCGGCTCCGACTTGTTCGAATTTTGAGAGAATGGTTTTTGGGGATTTAGTGGCGAAAGCTATTATTTGGAATATCTGGCTTGCTATGAATGATTGTATTTTCAATGCCAATACTTTGCATGTCTATTCCCTTTGTGTGATAATTGATCGTATGATTGTATCTTGGTGCTCTTCTTTCGCAGAGCAACACAGAGCAAAGATGGAGGATGGGATTAGCACCGTAAGAAGAAGTCTGGAGTTTCTTGGCCCTCGGGTGAAGGAATTTGGGGAGACCCGGACTACGGAGAAGACACATGCTTCAGGCTCTGGTTAGGCGCTGAGATGTTGTTTGGGTTGGCGAGGTTCTTCCGCCCGTTTTATAGCTCTTTTTTGTTGTAACCCACCACATCTTGTGGTTGGAGTCTTTTGTACCCGTTTTTTTTTAATCTGTTGTGGTTTATCCATCTTTTCAAAAAAAATCTCACCACTCTTTTTAGTCATGGAAATCCGCAGTTAGGGGTGGCAATAATCTGTCCGGACCCGCCGGAATAAAAAGGGTTTGGACATAAGGTTTGCAAATGCGGGCCGGGTCCGGACATGGTTTGGTTGTCCGGATTTAAATCCAGGCCGGGTCCGGACATAGAAATTCGGACAACCGGGCCCTTTTAACCCCTAAAACTTTAAAAGCCCACAACCTTAGGCCCATTTGTTTTAAGCCCATTCTTCTAAAAACTTTAAACATATATTGTTTTTTCTATTAAGACTTAGATTTTTCTATAATTTGAGTTGAGTTTTGGATTATTGATGTTTTTTTTGCATTTAATGTGAATTAAATTATTTTTGTATAATTTAATATTTGAGCGAACTTAAAAATAGTTTATAGAATTCGGACATCCGGACAATCCGGTTTTAAAATAAACCGGGTTTGGACATGTCAAGTTTGACCGGATTTAAAACCGGGCCGGGTCCGGACACAAGTTTTTTTATTTATATTAGTAATTGTCTAGACCCGGTTTTGTCCGGATCCCGAATTTTTGCCACCCCTATCCGCAGTGCATAATGTTTTTATGTGATAAAATTTTGAATTATTCATTTATTTAGAGCTAATTGTATTATTTTATTTATTTTTATAATTATTTGGGATTTCCAAGATAAGGTCAACTCAACATGACCCACGAGCGACATATTTTTAGCAGAGAATTTATATATTAATTGTTTATTATTATTTTTTAACATGAGGAACTTGAGCTCTATTATTTTTTGGATTCTTGGGGAATGGAGTCCTCTGATCATGATTTGATTCCATTTTTTTGTCAGTTTGGGAATCCACTATTCCAACAATTAAATAAATGAAATCTCTACCCTCGAAGAACTAAGAATAAATAAATAAAGTTAAGATTTTAAAATATTATCATGCACTCGATTGGAGAAAATAACCTTCCCAAAGTCAACTGGTTATTTATTTTATAAATAATATGGATGGGTCAGTAATAGTAGTGATTATTAATTTTAAATTTTCTGTTGGAAATCTATATAGATTTTTTTTATTAAATCTATATAGATTTTTTCATAAAGTTATGCGCCTCTAGAAAGATATTGTATTTTTATTTAACCAATATCATTTCTAAAAATTTCAACTATTAATAACAACATTAACAAAAAGGTAAGCAACATAAATGGTCACTCACCTATGCGGTTGTTTCTGTTTTAATCCCTCACCTAAAAAAAGTTACGATTCTGTCACTTACATTTGTTATTGTGTTTTTTTTAGTCACCGAGCCTTACGGCGTTAACGGAGAGCCAACGTGGCTTGCATCCGGCACACGCTCAGGTAAACAAGTTCACACGTGGATGCAAGCTACTTTGGCTCTCCGTTAACACCGTAAGGCTCGGTGACTAAAAAAACACAATAACAAATGTAAGTGACCGAATCGTAACTTTTTTTAGGTGAGTGACTATTTGTGTTGTTTACCCTTAAAAAAAATCTAATAAATTTAATTTTAACGCAGGAGCTATCTCATTTTTCGCATTCTAGTCTTGTAATTTTTTTTGGACACAATGGACAGAAAACATACACTGATCTGTTTTGAATATATTACACACTCTTACCATATGCATGATGAATCCTACCTATATCACCCATACATAGAGGACACTACTTTTTGTAAATCAGGTGGGAATTGAATCTCTGACCCTCGCATGAGAACAAATTATGACTTATTTAATTTTTATTGAAAAAAAATTACAAGGGGTGGAGGCTTTTGTGTGCCGGTGCTTTCTTGTATTTGCTTGGTTGTTCTCTATTTTTGTGTGTCCCTGGTGTTTCCACTTCTTGTGGTTGATGTTGTAGTTTTCATTTTGTGCCCTTCCACGGCTTTGTTGTGGAAGTCTGTTGTAATTTTCTCCTTTTTTTTTTAATTGAAGTGGTTTATCAACTTTTTCAAAAAAAAAAAAAACTTACCACACATAGTATTACCCTTGTGTTGTCCATATCATAGAGGTCCCGTTGATTTGAAGTACATTTATTTATTTCTTATTTTTTAAGTAAGATGTGATTTTTGTTAGAGAATTAATTTTATTGCTTTGTGTGGGGCAACCACTTCACATTTTCTTACCACCATTGATATACTATAACTGTAAGGCATGAGAGTTCCATGTGAAAGCTTGGGAGGTTAAATCCCCCGTCCTGGTGCATAAGATAGATAGTGATTTCTCCACTTGAAGAAAAAAAAAATTCTTCTCCCTAGGTTCCCCACTTGGGTAATATTACATGTAGAATCTGGAATTTCTTCAAACATTTATTTGGGTTACCTACATACTCCGGTTCCCTCAAAACCCTTTGGGAATATGGAGACCCAAACTACGATGCCCACACAAGGAAAACTGGAATTTTTTTGTTAGAAATCTTTTGTGGAATATTTGGCTAGAAAGGAATGAGTGCATTTTTAATTATAAGTTCTAATCAACTATTGCAAAAATTGCTTATACATTCTCTCTCTGAACGGCTGTAATTCCAATAGCAAAGAAAGTCAAATTTGAAAATTTTATCTCAATGGTCAAAAAAAACCTAGAATTCTTGGGGTCTCACACAAAGGAGGTAAATGATTATCAAAATTAGACGATGAATTTGGAATTGGCTTGACTTGAAGAGTCTCATTTTGCATGGGGACTGCCTTGGAGCTCCCCTTCTCTATTGCTCTCACCTAGAAATCCTATCTTCTTTTCTTTAGCCAACTATGTACTCTCTTAGTCTTAAAATTTGTCTTCTGATCACCTAATGGATGTTTCTTATTGTTATCTCTCTTAGTTTTTTTTTTCTTCTGTACTTTAACTTATTCCCACTTGTATCAATTCTTCGTTTTAATACATTGTCAAAAAAATCTTCTCCTCGTCCTGAAATTTGAACATAAAAGCTTGCCAACACCAACCCTTGTTTCGAACAATATTGTTATTTAAATTAACAATATTATTATTCTATATATTTTTAGAAAAATATTATTCTATATTATATAGATAACCATTATATAGTCTGATGGAAGTCACCAAAATTATGAGTGAATGGTGCAAGATCAAATCCCTTGTGTCATAGTACTGTTTAATACTGTGTAAACATATTATAGAATTACCATATTGATATTAATATTTGTCTGTCCTTTTGGCCTCACTTGTCAACTTCGTCATATATATATATATATATATTAAAAAATAAAAAGGGGGCAAAACAGATTTCAATCAACCTCTAACCGGTGAAGTAGAGATCAGCTATTGTTAGGGATGGCAATGGGGCGGGCGGGGGCGGGGCACGCCTCTACCATCCCCGCCCCTGATGGCAATGAAGCGGGACAGGGCGGGCACGCCTTTACCATCCCCACCCCGCCAGGTCCCGTCCTTTTTTTTTATTCATAAATCTCCCACCCCTGTCCAACCCCACTCATAGTTACAAATAAGTAACTAAAATTCCTAAAAACATTTTTAAAATAGTTTTTTTATAAAACATATACTTATAAAAACAAGCTTATAAGAAATTTATTGAAATTTAAAAAAATTCAATTTACCCCTACACTATATAATATTTATAATAAGTTAAATTAATAACAGGGCTGGGCAGCCCACCCCACCCCGGTAAAAGTTGGGGCGGATCAGATCAGAAGAAATGGGTCGGTTCCATTTTGCCATCTCTAGTTATTGTAGATTAGTATTAATCTATATAATTATTAAATAAAAATAGGTATCCCGGCATTTTTTGTTCCTTTTCTCTCTTACCCATAATCTCAAACATAAAGCATGACGTGATTTAAGTTTTTGGCTTCTCTCTTTACGAACCAAGGCTAATAAAGGTAACCGGAGCTTCTCATGTTCAAACACTGTAAGCTAGTCAGTCTGTTGCACAGGATCTCTCTTTCTATTTGCTTTTGGTGTTTGAATGCGAATGAGTGAGCACATTGGTGAAGAAGTCGAGAAACTTTACAGCTATTACTCTGGTCAGCATCCCAACTACACAAAATCCAAAATTTATTTCCCTTCTTGGATGAACAAGCATATAATCAGTCGAATTTGTAGCATTTTACATCTCAACCAGGATTTTTTCCCTTTCAAGTATCTTGGGGTTTTCATTTCCCCTAAACGACTTTCTCCTCTTGCTTTTCAACCCTTAATTGATAAAGTCTCATGTCTAGCTTCTAAGTGGTCCAAATTTCATTTATCCCCAGCTGCCAAAGAGATCCTGATTAATTCTGTTATGTTAGCAGTTCCAGTCTACACTCTTATTGCTTATCCCATCCCTGATTCAATCTTGACTGAATTATCCAAAGTTGTGAGAAAATTCTTTTGGTCTAGGAATGGTAATGGAAAGGGCATCCATAATGTGAGTTGGAGTTTTCTTATTGAAGGTAAGTCTGAGGGGGGCTTAGGTATCAAAAACATTTGTCTTGCCAAGCATTCTCTTATGTCTAAAAACATTTTCAAATATTTAAACAAGCATGACTGCCTCTGGGTTGACATTCTTCTTCATAAATATGGGAAAATTAATTTTTGGCATGACTCTGTTCCGGCCAAATGCTCTTGGTTTTTTCGGGGATTATGTAAATCTGCAGCTGTTATTAAAAATCATTGCAAAATTAACAATGTTAATCCTCAGAACACCTCTTTTCTCTGGGATCCTTGGTTGTTTGAGATTCCAATCGCTTTGAAGCCCACTTATGTTAATATGAATATTGATTTGAATGAGAGATTTCTCTTTCTGGCATCATTTCCTTTGATCATTGGTCTTTGCATGATCTTAATCATATCTTCGGCAGTAATGCTGAGAATTTAGATGTGTCTACTATTACTATTGATCAAAATTCAGAGAATCATTGGATTTGGGTTTCTAATGCATCTAATACCAAATTATCTTCAGCTGTTTATCATACTTTGATTAAGCAACCTGATTGTTCTTCTGCTTGGGTGGTTGGAACATTGTTTTGGAGCATTCTGTTGCTCCCCAAAATTAAACACTTTATTTGGCTTTTGTCTAAGAGGCGAGGTTATCTACTACGCTTTCCTTCACGAGCATTCATCTTGGCCCCGATAACCCTTGTGTATTTTGTGGTCTCCATCGTGAGACAATTGATCATTTGTTTTATCATTGTGATAGAATTCGGTTAGTCTGGGATCATGTTAACAGACTGCTTAATTCTCCTTTTACTTTCTCTGATAGTTTTTCCTCTAGTAATTGGGTTCTCGAGCACAGGCATTCCAGATACAACTTAGCAATCATTGCTGCCTGTGCTTGGTTTATCTGGGTTTGCCGGTGTGATTACATATTTAGAGACTCTCGTTCCATTTTCCCTAGCATTTTCGCCAGGGCTGTTGCTCATGTTGAGGAATTTTCTTGGTGTAATTCTAAGATGTTGGGAAGAAATCTTTTTGCTGGCCAATTTCTCCTCGTGGATGACTACTTCCTGTTCTCTCACGCGACATCCGATCAATCTATCGGGGTAAGTTCAACTGGTTTCTTTTTTTCTCAAATGCTAACTATATGATCTCTATTGCAGGTAGCTCCTCCAGACCTTTATCAGACACTCATTTGGACGCAATTCTTGCTGTTGAAGTAGCTCTTCAAGCCACATTGGATCTCCACATTCCGGTGAAGCATATTTTTTGTGACCACGCTGCTATCACTCATCTCCTGAATTGCTCAGACCACATTGCTTCCTGGCGTTTCGAAGATCAAGTTAACAATTTGAAGTTCCTCCTTGATGCATGCGGTCATCCCCGAATACATATCATCCCTTCTTTTGAAGGATATCCAGCTGCCAGACCCTCGCAACCTATGGTTTACTTCATTAACAGCTTAATCTTTTCCTGTTTGGCAAAGACCTTCCGTTTTGGATCATGAAATCCTTTCGTATTTTTTTGGTTTTTAGCTTTTTAATTCTCTCTTTTTTTTTGTTTTCAGTTTATAGCTTTGTATTTCAGCCCTTGATTTTTATTTAATACATAGCTTCTCTAGTTGGAGAAGTTCTTAAAAAAAAAAAAAAAACACAGCATCATTTGCGTGCTCTCAAATGGTGATTTCCTTTTTATTTATAAATTATTTTTATCTTTTTCCATTTTCATGTTTGGTTTTGTAAAGGCAGTGAAGGATTTGTTGCTTCTTTGAACACCAGGTTGATTTTAAGGTCTTGTTCATGATTTGAGAACCTGGCTACAGTTTTTAAATCTCAAGGTACCGAGGCTGATCACACTTTTGATGTTCTTTTCTTTCATGCTTTTAGATTTTAATTTCCCTAACTTTGGAAATTATTTGCTAAGGAAGACAGACATGAACTATGCTAGTTTGGCAGCATTACCCTTATGGAGCATCATATCCTTGTTGAATACTTTCAGAACTTTGCATGAACACCGAGTTAAAATTAATGACACATACCCCATAAATAATAAATTTAGAAAGATCAAAACTATCTTTGATAATATGCTCTTGATGCAGTGACAAAAAAAGGGAGGAGGAAGTGATTAGAAGAACAATGACTATTGTTACAGGTAAGGCTTAATCTGTCTCATGAGCAATGTGCTTATCTGTTTAATTATATTTCTACCCATCTCATTAAATTCTTGATTTCTTATTAGGTGTTGGCAAAACAATTCAAAGTCTAAATAGCATCTTACACTCATCCAATCTCATGAACAATCTCTTAATCTCCATCAATGCAATCCTCTTTGTTGTTCTCCTTGTAAACCTTGTTTATAAGGTTTTATCAAGAAAGGCCAAGAGGCAGTCTCTCCTCTGCTTAAATTCATGGTTGAGAGCATCCTGTGCAGTATATAGTGGATGCTTGGGGTTGATTTGTCTTGTTATTGGGTTGTGGATGTTTTGTTGACAGAGATAATAATCACCAACAGCACAAGGGGTTAGCTGTCTTCTCTCAAGGCATAACTATGGTGCTTATTGTAGCTGTTGTGAGCATTAGAACTAGTGTTCTTGGTTGTGCATTTGCTAAGATTTGGTCTGCAATTGTCTCGATATCTACTGCCATTATTTGCATTCATTCCACTTTGAACATTATTGCAGAGAAGGAAAAATGGATTGAATTTTTAATGGATCTTTTATACTTACCCGGTGTCATATTATTGCTGCTTTGTACCTTCATACGCTTAAAGAATGAAGAAGACGATGACAAAAACGTCGGCAACGGTCTGCATCAGCCTGCGTCTGATGAGGATGTTACTGTTAGTGTTACTCCTTTTGCTAATGCAAGATTCTTGAGTAAAATGACATTTTGGTGGCTGAATTCTTTGATAAAGAAAGGCAATGAGAAGCCTCTAGTGGAGAAAGACATGCCATTGTTGCGTCAACATGATAGAGCAGAGAGTTGCTATAATGAATTCATGGAGCATTGGAACAAGCAGAAGCAAACCAAATCAGCAAGAAGCTTTTTATGGACAATAGTCGCTTGTTATAAACATGACATATTAGTTTCTGTCTTCTTTGCTTTAATGAAAATTATCACTGTCTCTTCCGGCCCTGTGTTGATTAAAGCCTTCATCAAGGTGACATCAGGTAATCAAGCTTTCAAGTATGAAGGTTATCTGTTGGCCTTTGGGTTGTTCATTGCTAAGTTTTTGGAATCTGTATCTCAGAGACATTGGTATTTCAGAACAAAATTGTTAGGATTAAAGATTAGATCCTTATTAACTGCTGCCATATACCAGAAACAATTCAGGTTGTCTAACTCTGCAAAACTAATCCATTCTTCAGGCAAGATCATGAATTATTCAACTGTTGATGCTTATAGGATTGAAGAATTCTCATACTGGTTTCATCAAACATGGACAACAAGCCTCCAACTCTGCTTTGCTTTGATAATTCTCTATAGCGCCGTGGCTCTTGCAATGACTGCAGCTTTCGCTGTTATTGTACTCACGGTGATTTGCAATGCTCCTCTTGCCAAGCTGCAACATAAGTTTCAGACCAAACTTATGGGAGCTCAGGATGAAAGGTTGAAGGCCATGACAGAGGCTTTGGTGAATATGAAAGTTCTGAAGCTATATGCATGGGATACTCATTTCAAGAAAATTATTGAAGGTTTGAGATCAGTGGAATGTAAGTGGCTTTCTGCGGTTCAGCTGAGAAGATCATATAATAATTTTCTCTTTTGGTCATCTCCAGTTCTGGTGTCTGCTGCAACTTTTCTGAGTTGTTATCTTCTTCATATTCCTCTTAATGCTAGCAATGTATTCACTTTTGTCGTAACCTTACGTCTTGTTCAAGATCCAGTGAGGGCAATTCCTGAGGTTATCAGAGTTGTCATTCAGGCAAAGGTTGCATTTTCAAGAATCTACAGGTTTCTTGATGCTCCTGAACTGCAGAATGAGCATTTTAAGAGGCAATGTGATCCAGAGCTCGAGCAAGCAATAATCATCAATTCCTGCAGCTTTTCCTGGGATGGAAATATGTCAAAGCTAGCACTAAAAAACATCAATTTAGAAGTTTGTCCTGGAGAGAGGTTTGCAATCTGCGGTGAGGTCGGGGCAGGGAAATCAACTCTCTTAGCAGCAATTCTTGGTGAGATTCCAAAAGTGAAAGGCACTGTAAGTTCAGTTTGTATGATTGGTTAAATTCATGGTCATTGTTGCTGATTTTTCATATGATCACTAATAATTTACTTCTATAATGCAGATTCAGGTTTGTGGAAACATTGCATATGTTTCACAGACAGCGTGGATTCAAACAGGTACTGTCCGAGATAATATCTTGTTTGGGTCTCCAATGGACAATCAAAGATACAAAGAAACACTTGAGAAGTGTTCTTTAGTCAAGGACATTGAAATGCTGCCATTTGGTGATCTTACTGAGATTGGAGAAAGAGGAGTGAATCTAAGTGGTGGCCAAAAACAGCGAGTTCAGCTTGCCAGAGCGTTATACCAAGATGCAGACATATATCTCTTGAATGATCCATTCAGTGCAGTTGATGCTCATACTGCTAGTAGCTTATTCAATGTATAATGATAAGTTAAACTGCGTTGATAATTTGTTTAGTTGATATTTGGAATTGATCTGAGCTTGTTTAGTTTCTTTGCAGGATTATGTCATGGGAGCTTTGTCAACAAAGACAATACTACTGGTTACCCATCAAGTAGACTTCCTTCCAGCTTTAAACTGTATATTGGTTAGCCCTCACTCAATGCCAACTAAAGATTTAGATACATTTTATGCTCTTTTTATGATAAACATGTAATGTTTATTTCTTTTGATAGTTGATATCTGACGGAGAAGTTCTGCGTCATGCTCCTTACAATGAACTATCAGCTTCTTGCAAAGAATTTCAAGGCCTGGTTAATGCTCACAAAGAAATGGTCAACTCTGAAAGGCTTGCTTCTCAGAGAGGAAATCAGAGTTCAAGAAGAGAATTCAAGCATAGTTGCAAGGGGTACCAGCAGAATTCGGAAGAAGTATCAGGGTTTGACCAGTTGATTAAGAAAGAGGAAAGAGAAACAGGAGATACAGGATGGAAGCCTTATCTCCAGTATCTGAATCAGAACAAAGGCTACTTATATGCTGCACTTGCAGCTCTGGCTCATATAATATTCTTAGCTGGACAAATCTCACAGAATTCATGGATGGCATCCAATGTTCAGAACCCTCATGTTAGCTCATTGAGGCTGATCTCTGTTTACTTGGCAATTGGCTTCAGTGCTACAATCTTTCTATTCGCTAGATCAGCATTAATCGTAGTTCTCGGCCTCCAGTCATCCAAATCCTTATTTTCTCAGCTACTAAATTCTGTCTTCCAGGCGCCTATGTTGTTCTTTGACTCAACTCCTATAGGAAGGATACTTAGTCGGGTATGTATCTAATATATTGAACCAATCAACATGCTAACTTCATTCTGATTTTGAATTCTTTGCTCTAATACAGGTCTCTTCAGACTTGAGCATAGTTGATCTTGATGTGCCATTCAGCTTGATGTTGTGCATCAGTAACATCTTGAATGCATTAAGCAACCTTGGTGTATTAGCTGTTGTTACTCCACAAATCTTGTTTGTTGTCATACCAGTGATCTGTGTGGCCATTAAATTGCAGGTAAAGTAATACTTATCTATAATTCATTCAGTTTTCAGTTTCATTAAATTTTACTATTTATCTGTTCTTATTTTTATATCTAGAAATACTACTTCACTTCCGCAAAAGAGTTGATGAGAATCAATGGCACAACAAAGTCCCTTGTAGCCAATCATCTTGCTGAATCTTTATCTGGAGCCATGACAATAAGAGCTTTCAAAGAAGAGGATAGATTTTTTGCTAAGAGTTTGGAACTCATTGACAAAAATGCTAGTCCATTCTTCCTTAATTTTGCGTCAACTGAGTGGTTAATACAGAGTTTAGAGACAATGAGTGCTGCTGTCCTTTCTTCATCAGCACTTGTCATGGCTTTACTTCCCCACGGAACTTTTAGTCCAGGCTTTGTTGGAATGGCATTGTCTTATGGTCTCACACTCAACATATCCTTTGTGCTCTCAATTCAGAACCAATGCACGCTTGCAAACTACATCATATCTGTTGAAAGACTAAATCAATACATGCATGTTTCGAGTGAGGCCCCAGGAGTAATTGATAATAACAAGCCTGCACCGAATTGGCCTTCAGTTGGTAAAGTGGAGCTTCATGATCTCAAGGTATTTGAATTTCATAGAATTGTAATGCCAATGTTTATTAATTTGGGCAGGTTTGATTCTGTTGACAATGTTTTCATTGATTCAGATAAGATATAGACCAGACACTCCACTAGTGCTACAAGGGATCAGTTGCACATTTGAAGGTGGTCACAAGATTGGAATTGTTGGAAGGACTGGAAGTGGCAAGACAACTCTCATATCTGCACTGTTCAGGATTGTAGAGCCAGAAGATGGGAAGGTAATAATAGACGGGATAGATATCTCAAGCATTGGACTCCATGACTTGCGGTCTCGGTTTGGTATCATTCCTCAAGATCCAACACTCTTCAATGGCTCAGTGAGATACAATTTGGATCCTTTAGGACAACACACAGATACAGAGATATGGGAGGTACTATGGTTGCTATTTTGTGGCTCTCTATGGCACTTGTACAAGTTCCATTCATTTATTCTCATGTTTTTTAAGGTTCTTGATAAATGCCAACTCCGAGAAGCTGTACAAGAGAAAGAAAAAGGCTTGGATTCACTAGGTTTGTATTAACGACATACTTAAAAATCTCAGTGGTTGATAATTTTTGGCTATGTTTCTTTGTTCTAAAATTTGTTGTGCAGTTGTTGAAGATGGGTCAAATTGGAGCATGGGGCAACGCCAGTTGTTCTGTTTAGGACGAGCAGTATTAAAGCGAAGCCGAATTCTTGTGCTTGATGAAGCTACAGCATCGATTGACAATGCTACTGATGTGATCCTCCAAAGGACAATTAGAACAGAGTTTGAACGCTCCACTGTCATTACAGTAGCTCATAGAATCCCTACTGTGATGGACTGCACAATGGTGCTTGCTATAAGTGACGGTAAGTGTACATTCTAGTTTATGTTCATTTTTTTTCCTCATTTAAGCTTTCTTTTGCTTAATAAATTCAGGGAAATTGGTGGAGTATGATGAACCAATAAAACTAGTGAAGACAGATGGATCTCTATTTGGGGAGTTAGTGAAGGAGTACTAGTCACATTATGCAATTAACAACTGAGTTCATTCTATCTGCTGTTATCTGCCTTCTCAATAGAATTCAACTGAGCTTCATCTCTCAATTTTCTTCACTCATGGGAGCATCATCTCTCGTGGGTAATTGTATGTGTGTATATACATATAAATATATGTGTGTGTATATACACAGCCATTGCAGTTGATTTTGCAATCACAGCCGTTGAAGTTGATTGCATTGGGTACTATTGCGATGATGATCGGACGGTTACGATAAGAACACTGTTTACCTTACTTTTCATTGTGTAACTGTTCATAACACTATGCATGATTATTGATGACTTTGTTTTTCATCAAGATGGATGATTTGTAGCTGTTGAATTTGAATCTAGCGACTGAGAGACAGACATCCGTAGAATTCTTATTTATAGATGTTTGTTGAAGACTAGCCTTCATATATATATATATATATATATATATATATTAAAACATTAAAGAAACAAATGTTATTTGAAATTTGTTTAGGCACCCAAAGTGCTCATACCCTAGAGGTATTTGGCCCCATGTGAAAAAACAAGGGTGAGATATTCAAAGTTCTAGAATTCAAGACTCATTAGAAGCATTGGTAATAACATGTTCCTAGTTGTGGGTGCGGGTTCACAATCCAAACCCCTCATCCTCAGCTGAGAGCATGTGGGTTGGACGATTAATCTCAGGCCCTTGTGCATACCATTGATGTATATAGCACTTGTCGTCTATATCAAAACAAACCCTTAGGCAAACCAGTGTTTTATCCACTTTTATTGATATTTTTTTAAAAGAAAGGTGACATTATATAAAGCTCTACTGTGATCCATGACCCTCCTAATATTCCATGGCCCTCCTAACCCGTCTCACACAAACACCGCTTATGCAGTTTGACTAAATTAGGCAAGTGTCATACCTTTTTTTTTCGCCTGTTGCAATTAGTTCCCTTCCACCCCTAGTGAATAAGGGTGCTAATGAGACTAAGAATCCCTAATCCAAGCAAACCCAACTTGACAGGGGTGGGAATTCCCCAATTCTCCCCTTCGTAGGGGTAGGAATGAGGGCTAACCTATTCCAGCTTCATAAAATGAGGAGGTAGTGGAGCATTCCCCATCCCACCAAGTTTCCCCAACCCAATAAAGTTACATATTAGCCATTTAAATTTTAGATAATTACAAGTAGGTAATTTGTTCTACTTGTATAAGTTTAAAATTCTATGTTTTCATTTATATTGACAAACCTTTGATAGCATAGTTTAGTAAGATTTTATATAATAGTTTGCATTTAATTTTACAAATACTATTTTGTGGATGTATTACCAAATATATTTATCTTAGTATTAACTAATTTATAAAAATCAAATTTATTAGTGTATTACCATTCAAAGACAAGGATAGGAAGACTATTTCTCCCTGTTTGGGATTCAAGGAGGGGGCCTCCCCATCCCCACCTCGTCCTGCTCTGTTACCTCCCCTACTAGAGGACATTTCATTCTCCACTATGTTTCTTCTTTACTCTTGTTTCAACTTATCTTTTCTCTATTTGTTTTTGGCATGCTCCTGTTTTTTATTTTATATGTGTCTGTGTGTATTGTTTTTAAAAAAATAAATGAATCGATCACGTTCTTCAAAAGCAAGAAATTACAACTGTGAGACAAAACAAAGAGAAATACAACAACAAACAAGAAAGACAACAAAAACTACAAATAAGAGACAAAACATACAAATGGTCCACTAAGGGTGGACAACTGGTTAAACTAACACTAACAACAAAAGACAAAAACCAGACATAACAAAATAGAACAAATTGTCGTGGGAGGGGGACCCTTGGTAACACTGAACTAAGAGCACGTCAAGTGAGTTGGCTCCCTAGCTAACTATCATCTTATCAGGATCACTTGTAATATTATGACGCCCCAAGAACTCCAAGCTATGCCTTAACGGAAGCTAAGTCTTCCAGTCTAGCTTTCTTAGCATTAGGAACTGCAGTAACTAAAGACAGGAACATATGAACAATTTTTATAATAATTGAAGAACATAATGAAGACTTTGCTTGAAAAATACACGCATTCTTTTCTAACTAAATATTCCAAGCTATGACCCTAGCAAGAATGTCCCAATTATCCCTAAGTGGGGAGTGGAGATTGTGTCTTCAAGAGCTCTTCCACATTTCCTCAAGGAATTCAAGAGATAAGTTATCTTGAAAAACTGAGCAAAAAGGTTCCAAATTCGGACAGCAAAAAGGTAGTGGATGAATAGGTAATCTATCGATTCAAGCACCTCATGACAAAGTACACAAGTAGAAGTTAATAACTTGTTACACCTTCTAGTAATTACTAGGTTTTCTGGAGGAAGGATACAATTGTCCTAGGAAAGCCAGTTAAAGAGATTGACTTTACGAGGGCAAGCTCTTTTCTAAATAATTTAGGTCAACTAGCAATGGGAACCACCATCATTGAGGCCCGTAGAGAAAGATTTAACAGTATACTTGCCACTAGTTGTTAGATACCATCATTTGAGGTTACTTGAACCTTATCACTGAGCTGAGGCTCTATTGAGAATGTCAACTAGTGTTGAGTTAGCCACAAGCTATGGTAATTGCAAGAGTTCCCTGATGTTTTTAAAGGCTGTGGTGAGTTCATGAATAACTCTAGCCAAATATACATGGATCCGCAGTTATTGATTCACCTATCAAACCAAAAAGAAATAGCAACACCAACCTGAATTTCAGGGTTGATATAGGCAACAAATGTGAGCAAAAACCTTATAACACCATTCCATAAGAAGGACTTTCTTTTTGGGCATTTGAATAAAGGATCCCAACTAGGAATGTCATGTAGTAGTGGACCCACACCAAGGAGATTTTCTTGAAATCTTCCACTATCATTTCCCAAGAAAAGCATTGTTAAACTCCTCCAGGTTCAATGTTCCCCACCTACACCGATCTCAAGTTTTACAGAGCCATTTCCAATTTACTAGCTAATAATGTGGGTGATTAATATTAGGTCTAAACTAAAGAAAGTCCCTCTGTATTTGATCAATAGCTTTATTACTTAACAAGAGAGTTTAAAGATGAACATTCAAAATATAGGGATGGAGAAGAGAACATAATTAACCAAGACAATTCTTTCTCCTAAGGAAAGGAATTTGGAAGTTAATTGCCAAAAAGATACAAGATGAATAGAAATTAGTTAAGAATCTAGGATAAGAGAGCTTAAGGGAGTTGTCTAGCCTTCACTAAGTAGAAATTAGTTTTTTAGAAGTTAATTATCAGCTCAGACATATTCTCAAAAAGATACAAGATGAGTTTTTTGATTCTCAGATCTTATATTCCACTAACAATCAGTAGCCTAGTGCATATTTCAATGAAATTCTCAAATTATTGTTGCTTTTGTGTTTTTCATTTCGTCAATAAACTATGGTTTATCCACTTTTTGCATAAAAAAGGTTCTATTATGATTTATCTATTGCAAAAGAGTATATCTCCATAATTAAATAGCCTTTCAAAATTTATAAATTTATTTTTAAAAGAATTTAAAGTTTTTCCAAAAAAAAATTTATAAATAAAAATTAAATTTTACATTTTTGCTTTAGCTTGATTTTGCACTCTATCAATCATCAAAAATAGGTGATAGGGACGTAAGTGTACGTGCCGATGAAGTAATAATAGTATGTGTAAAGCAAGATGTCTGTCTACAGGGAAGAACGAGAGTATTAGTAATAACTCTAATTCTGAAAATTAGCCTAATCGATCGAGTGATGTGTATAAACAAAAGAGAATAAAGCAAGAAATACATAAATAAAACAGGAGAATCAGGGAAAAGAATGATGTGGGCATAGCATCTCTCTAGGGTTTGATAAAGTGCAGGACAAAAGTTGTCTATGTATGCAATCCTATTTGAGCAGAGAGGTTTCTAGAATTATACTAAAATCCTTTTCGAGAGTGAAGAGTAACTAAATCGGTGTAGAGTTGATACATATATCCACACAAGCGCATTATATTAACATTCTATGAAACCTCACTGTGAGCTAATAATGATCTCTTGAGTAGATAATCTCCCTTGTGAAGAAAGATTACTCCTAATCCGAATACAAAGTAGAGATGAGATTTCTCCTAAAATCTACTCCACATGATCACAAAGAGCATGGAGATAATCATTAACTCACTTGGGAGAATTAAGGGAGATGGAGTCTCTAAAATACCCTATACCCAGGTTTACTCACAATTTTCTCTAATCACGGCATGTCTATGCTAGGTGAAAATTTCTTCTTTGTTGGGATCTTATCACTCTAACAAGGGAATTATCATGCCAAACGCAGCGGATAACAAAACTTTTAATAGCAAGTAAACATGATAAAACCCTAGCGCATGCCAGAACTAGGATTAAATTCTAGATAAATAGATAATTAAAAGTTATACCTTTCTTTTGATGACACTTCTCAACACACCCTTGTTTCCCCGAAATCGTAAGGGACTGCAAATCGCGACTCTCCTCTACTATCACGTACACACGAACGCCACTGGGAATAAAGCAGGTATGCTAGTACCTCAAGAAACAACACTTGTTTCTTGGTTGGAATAGCAAGCACCCGAGGTTCAAGAAAAAAAGGGATGTAGGCACGGCGGCAGCGGGTTCTGGTGGCGAGATCCGACGGCGGCAACCAAGGGAGAAGAGTAGGTGGCGGCTAGGGTTTCTTAAGAGACAATCTCTCAATCCCTCTATCTTTTTTTCTCTCTCTCTTTTCATATTAGGGTTAGACCATCTATTTATATTGGAAACCCAAAATCCTAATTTATGAAAAAACCCTTCACTCTTGATCAAATTAGGAATCTCTTCTTTACTTGATTAATTTTTTTAATTTTAACTAACCAAATCGATTAGATTGGATCAACACTTAATAAGACCCAACCCGAATAAGCTATTCACTCCACCTATTTAGGGCCCACCTAATTTAGGTTTTTCACCAAAACCCTAAATAGGTGGTCCAATAAGTAACAAATACCGAACCTTGATCTCGGAATTCTTAGTGTACGATCCTGTAGGTCCATTTAACATTGGCAATGAACTTAAATAATTTTAACGCTCATAAATCATAATTATTCTCTAGCAAGATAATACGATTACCCAATATTAAATGAAGTTCAATTTTGAGAATTAACGAAACCTATCTCAACCTCATACAATCCTTTACCACTGAATATCTTAATTAGCATAAGGCATGGAACGAGTTACCCTTATTTTAATACTAATTAATTTCTTGATCTCTTAGTGAATTGATTAGGTCAAGTAAATGATAACTCTTATCATTTCCCTTGGGCGTGGTCACGCACTACTCAGTCTCACTAATCAAGTGGTAGGTGATATTCACTATCTCTATAGAGAGGGACAATCCCTTCACTTCACTCATGTCTCTCAGCATGAATTGCAACATGCCCAAACATACTCGTACTTGCCACTTAGTTACGAATGACGTTAGGCGTAAGTTAAAGCATGTAAGGATTCATCGGAGATCTATAGTGATTTTAGGTCGAAGGATTCGAGTACAAGAATTTCTTGAGAAAAACATTTATGACTTTACAACCATGTAGTGTTCTCAAGAGCGGATCGATCTAGGTACACTGTTCCCTAACATGTATCTACATCCTTTGATTGATATCACATATCCTATGACCCGTAAAACAAGGCCATCTCACGAAAGACATACTAGTCTTAATTTATTTTCATTATCATGAAAATAATCGACTAGGGACATTTAAAATATTATTCTAGTTTATGCTTCAAGGTTTTACTATCCAAATCACGCATTTGATAACTTGAGCAGAACCAATATTCAAGGATATTTTATCCTATTAACTATGCACAAAAATAATAATAGATAAAATAATACCTCATAATAATTATCCAAATAATAAGAGTTCATACAATGTATAGGGGCTAGGGACACTCTTCACAAAGCACATCAAGTATGATAACTAGGGCTTTTGCCACAATAGCAATCAAGCATTCAAACATGCAATTAAACTCAAATAGAATGGATTGCAATAAAGTAAACAAGTAAATTACATGAATTCAACAACCAATGTCAAAGAGTAAACCCTAGAGTTTCACTATGCCCAAACATCTACAAATTAGGCCTCCATCAGTTGAGGGCAATCATTCAACAAGTAATACACGATGAGAAACATTAAAAGCATAAAACCCCTTCTCAATCACGTCATAGGTGAATCGCTGAAGAAACCCTAGGAAAACTTCTACGCACGGCGCCAAGGTGAGCTTGACGACTATGATCTCCTATCTCCTTGAATGTGGATCCAAATCTCCTCTAAAATCGCCCTTTGAGTTCAGGAGATTCATCTCCTTCTTCCCCTAGCTTCGACTCCAAGAAAAGTCTAAAAGAAATCCCAAAGAATGCCCTAAAAATCATCATCATATATATTTATACCCGTCTACTTACGGGATGCTTATGGGCTTAAGGACGTGGTCGTAAGGGAACTGGGGAAGATAGTCGCGAGGATTACAGGATCACTTATGACCATAAGTCTTGTCCGTAAGGTTTTCTATTTGTGTTACGGTCCAGCTTACGGCCATAAGCACTAGACCGTAAGCTTCACTGTACTGCTTTTTGCGACCGCCCTTATGGGCGCAAGCTCTTGCTGTAAACTCCTCTGGATGATCCTTACGGGCATCCTTACAAGAGTAAGTTTAGCAGGTAAAATCCTCTGGTTTGGCTCTAAACTCCCCCTTACGAGCATAAGCATGCCCGCAAAGGTTCTCTGGAAAATACTTACGGCCGTATGCCAGGCCGTAAGTTGCTCGTAAGCCACCCAGTTTACCTTGCCCTTGTTTAAATGATGTTGAGAGAGCTCCAGCTTCTTCATTTAAGGTCCAGAATGCTTTTTTTGGTTCTCTCTCTTCTATAAGTATCTGAAGCCTGAGAATGTGAAACACACTAGATTTAGCCTCGAATTTCCCAATATGTTTCTAATACAAGCCAAATGATTGTACAAAATGATATAAAATATATAAATGTTGTACACTCATCAATAAGGTGTCCACATCATTCTAATACGATTGTTGGCTTAATGGTAATGGCCTCGGAGAACTCTAAATGGATCTTTGGTTGGCCTCTCAACATCAAATGGTCTTTGTTCCTAACTTTCTCGCTAGCCTCCCTACTTCTATGGCTATTGTTGTGAGTATTTCTAGATAAATGTTCCATGATTCTCATCTAACCAATGCGTTCTAAAATTGGATGTCAAGAAAGTCACTGTATTCTCTCTATTAAGCCTTTCTATTGCTTTATCAATGATGACAATCTCAAGTGCCCTTGAACACGATCATGTGGTAGGGATTATGCCAAAGTAAAATTAACATTTTCAACTAGTTTGAGTAATAAGATCCTGGCTCTAAATAATGTGTCATCATAGGGATACAACAAACTACCAATAGCAATATATGTGTTATGTCATGTAGTAGAGGAGTCTATAAATCATTTTTTTTTCCTAAACCGCCAATTTGCTTCTTGAATATCGAACCATTTTAGTCACATATCAATGGTTCCATATTCAATCTCCCTTGGTACTCATCAACCAGATGTGGTTCTCTTGGAAACTTTACATAACTCCTAGGAACTCCTAGGTATTACAATTTTTGGTGCGTATGTCTAGAACAAAATAACCATATTTTAAATTGTTGTTCCCACCAGCCTATTTTAATTCTTATCAAAGTTAGTTACATGTTTCATCTTTGGATTTGTATAATGCTAACTAATAAAAGAATTAAGCTAGACCTCAACTATCAAGATGAGTCTTGTCGTCCTTGGTTTTCTCACTATTATTTATGTTGAGATAATGCCTAACATCAGACCAAGCTAAGAAGTTTTGACTACTATTCACGTTTTAAAGTGTCACCTATGATGTATAATCTCCTTTAATGAATCATCTCCTCGGAAACACTATATAAACCCTACTTTTGTTGTCTTTTTTTAATAAGCCCTAATATTCCTCACTTATGAAACCGTAGATCTTTTTTTGTCCAAGTTTAGTCTTGTTTCATTTATCTTTTTTTACTCATTATATCTAGAAGCATTTTTTTTAATTTAACAAACTTGTAGTTTATCCATTTATTTATGTATCTCCATCGGCAAACAAGTAAAATTGGACGAAGCTATCATGTCAATCAAAAGAAGTCTCAGTTTTGCTAGGTCGTGGGCAACTATAAGAGATGCCCCTTTACTGATGATTAAGATCTTGACACCCCGTGATGCGTTGTTCTTTAAACTTTCTAATGTCTTGTCATTTACTGCCTTTGTGATTTTTATTTTGTTTACTCACTGTTATGTGATTTTTATAATGCAAATATACACTATCATAAACAAGTAATATAATGATAAGTGAGTATCGTCCCACAAGGATTGAGTTTATTAATTACCAAAATTACTAACACTAATTCTACTTGATTAGTGAGATTGAAAAGATTTAATTTAGAAAATCTAATTCAAGGACTAGAGAGAAATAGCTAGATGAGAAGAAATCAATGGCAAGAGATTCTAGGGTTTCCGAGTTCACTTAAACTAATTCCACCTAGATCATCTAGTTCAATCAATCAATATTTATTTCTTATGTTGTCATCAAATTTCCCTAAATTACATATTGAACTTTCTCATGCCGATAACCCAAGTTGGGTTGTGCCTATAGACCGGGGCAGGGGGCGGAAGATTAACATCATCTCTTAGGTAACTATGAATCTATGGAACTCGTTAAGTTCTAGAAATTTATAATGATGCATGCAACCTCATAAATATCTCTATCTTATGATGATTGTATGATATTTCAATCAAGACATAATTCAATTATCACCTCTCAGTCTCAAATTGAATTACTAATCATGCAACTGGTGATGAAGCAATCACAAGCATTAAACATAGATTAAAATATCTAACATAATCTTAAAATAAGCATCAATTAAGTTAAGGGTAAACAACCAAAATGTTCCCTTACTTTTGGGTGTGTTTCTATTTCGATCACCCGGCTTTAAAAATTTATGATGTGGTCCCTTACTTTACTTTTTATTACAATTCAGTCACTCGAGGTTACGCCGTTAACGGCACGCACACGTGGCATATAATGTGTCACATTTTTTTCAAGTGGACTACTTCATAATCCACCTCAGACGCCAACGCGGATGCCAAGTTAAATCGTCCTCAACCTCAAGCTCGTTCCCTTTCCCACCTCCGAAACCCTACTCCAAAACCCTCATTCCGCGATCCGGTGGTGGCTTCACCGGTACGTCGAGGAAGGAGGACTACGAGTACTGAGAAAGTTTAAACGCTCATTCCATGATCCGCTTTGTGTTTTCTTTATTTTTATTTTTATTTTTATTTTTATTTTTATTTTTATTTTTATTTTTATTTTATTTTTATTTTTTTGTGTTGATGTCTCTTCAAAGTTCGGTGTTTTAATTTGGGCAATCAATTCCTCCACCCACTGATAAAAGCCCATCCGAGAGATTTACATACATCTCTTGATACTTTCTTTTAACTTTAAATCTTATCCTCGATTCCACTTCCATTTTTCTTTCTCTCTTGTTATTATTCCCAAACTTCCCAAAAGATTCTACTGATGATGATATCAATTGATAATGAGGGCTTTTTTAACAATGAGAAGAGATTGACAATGAGAAGAGATGTTGGAGAAATAGAAAAATGGGGGATTTTTAACAATGATATCAATTGATAATAAGAAGATATTGATAATGAGAAAAGATTAACCTTTCTCTGTGGTTAATGTTCTCCTTCTTCCTTGGTGTAATGATGAAACGACCAACTGATCGTGGAGTGAGGGTTTAGTGCTGGTGATGAAAAAGGGAAAGTGGAGGATGAAAATAAGCTCTTCAAAGTATCAAAGAGATCTAACTTGGCATTCGAGGTGGATTATGAGGTTGTCCACTTGGAAAAAATATGACACGTCATATACCACATGGCTTGCCGTTACCAGTGTAGCCTCAAGTGAATGAATTGTAATTAAAAATAAAAGTAATTGACCACATCGTAACTTTTTAAAGCTGGGGGACCGAAATAGAAACACAGTCAAAGATAAGGGACTATTTTGGTTGTTTACCCTTAAATTAAAAAAATATGGATCTAGGTTATCAAAGTCTAGCTACATCGTAGTCCTAGAAAAGATATTTAGAACATGATAATTGCAAAGCTTGACATATTAACAAGGTTCATAATCAAATAAATAAATAATAACTAAAAACTAAAGGTTGGCAATGAATCCTCGCCGAATCTTCGCTCCCGGCCTTTTGATCTCCGAAATTCTCTTCCCTTTTTTTGTCTAAAACCTTAGGCGTTATACTTTCTGTTTTGCAACTTTTACAATGGTAGCGCCTAAGCGATGCATGTTAGCCCTAGGCGCTATATTTTCTGATTTGCTTGTTCACTCTTTCATTGAAACTTGATCCTCTTTTATCCAATTTTATGATTTTGATGCGTTCTTCCTCCAAATCATTCTCTTTCTTTCCAACAATGTAATAACAATAAGATTATGAGTAAATTTGGTTCAAAATAATTCACATTTAGTTCATCATGAGTTAAAGAAAGTCTTTATATTAAGTGCAAATTATACTCACTTCCACTACTACAAGATACTTATGGTTCGTACAAAACTTACGTCCTATAAGGCTAACTACCTTTCCCTAGGGGGTCGCCTCACCCTACTGAATTCTGTTCTTTTCCTCAATTCCAACTTATTGGATGTCAGTCTTCAAACTTCCAGTTTGGGTTATCAAAGAGATTGATAAGATTCAAAAAGACTTTCTTTGGAAAGGCCCGGATTCGGGATCAAAAGGCATCAGGCTAGTAGATTGGAAACGAATCTGTAGACCTCGTGAAATGGGAAGGTGGGGGATTCTAAATCTTTTTGAATTTAACAAAGCTCTCCTAGGTAAGTGGTGGTGGAAAAATTTTTCAGGGCATAACAGTTGTTGGTCCAAAATAATTCAAGCTAACTACCTAAATGAAGGGCACCTAGGAACACTTCTCCACCCATCAGCTCGGTTTAACTCCTTCTTTTGGGCAGGCATTCGCCCAATCTTACCTACCTTTTGATTTTGCACTTCCAAAAATGTGAGAAATGGAGACTCTACATTGTTGTGGTTTGACAACTGGGTCAGGGGTAGAGCTTTAAAAGACATTTGGGTCAACCTCTTTAATGACTATAACTTTCCCTGGATAACCATCAGACAATTCACCCAAAATGTTTTTTCCGTAGGACTTGTTTTTTCGAACATCAACCTCCTCCGAGATGCTTCCTTTCTTGACTTCCATCACAAACTGTTCAAGTGATCAAGAGGATGTTAAAACTTGGAATCTGGAAAAAAAAATGGAGGTTTCTCAGTTCAATCGTTTTATAAATTCCTTATAGATGGAGGAATTCACAATGCCTTATACCCATCTTTTTGGAAACTAAACTGTCCTAGCAAAATCACTCTCTTATGTTGGCTAGCTTGTGAAAATAGAATCCTAACCATGGATAATCTAGCCAAAAAAAGGCTGCAACACGCAAATTGTGACGGACACCTGTGTTTTATGTCATCGAGCCTCAGAATCGCCAAAGCATCTTCTTTTAAACTATGATTTTACAGATAGGATTTGGGCTTTCTTTAAACAAATCTTAAATTTACAATCTCATTCAAAAGTTATGTCTGAGATTTGGTCTTCCTAGATTTCCTCCATAAGGGTTCGACATCAAACCATGTGGGATTTACTGGCCAGGGCAATTTGTTGGAACATTTAATTTGGCTTGAAAGAAACAAGCACATCTTTACTTTTCATGCTTTGACTTCACATTCAGTAATTATTAAAATTATTCACATGTTTTTGGATTGGACTTCTGCAACTAAGGGACCTGCTCCAAGTTCTGGTGGACTCCACTCAAAAGTTGAAGCATTCACTAGTCTTCCTAAATGTGGGGCCATAGGGAAACTCCAACGTCACCGAGTAGTCACCTTGAGTTTTCACGGACGTTTTTAGTAGTCTGAGTAGATCTTTATTACCTTCTGGTGAACACTTTCTGCTCAGCTGTGTTTTCCCCTTCTTTTCTTTTTTGTGTGTCTCTATTGGTTTTATTGTTCCTTTTTTTTTGGGAAGAGGAGCGGGACGAACCCACTAGAGACCCAATGACGTGCACAAGCCTCAGTGGAACAAGTGGGGACGAGGTCGCGCTCACGTGGGCGCTGGAACCACTCGTACACAACCACTATTCATAACTCCCAGAAATGTGCCCTCAGCCGAGAATCAAACTCTCATCACTCGGTGAGAGCTCTATCGCGACCCGTGTACCAATGGACCCAAAAGTCGTTGGCTGGTTTTATTATTTCTTTGGAATTTATCACCTCTGATGACAGACTCTTTTTATGGTTTTCTTGTCATTTATTTTTTGTTGTACTTGTTGTACTTATTTATTTGTTGCTCTTTTTTTAATAAATTTATAATTTATTTATTTTTATCAAAAAAATAAAAAAAAAAAAAAAAAAAAAGATATTTTGCATGCTAGTCTTAACTTAACATGTTGCTTTTGGGACTTATCATTCATGCTTTTTTTCCAAATCTTTTGTACTAGTCATCTTTTTCTTTTCTTTTTTTTTTCCTTTTTTGAAAACTACTAGTCATCTTTTCTTTTTCTTCAATAATTATGGTTTATCTATTTTTTTAAAAAAACTATTTATTCATTTGTTTTTAACAAAGGTTGATCTACTTTAGTTTTTAAAAAAAAGCAGACACACTTGATTGTTTTTAATGAATCGTTTCTTCGTATTATACCAAAACAATTCTAGTTTTTCACGTGGGGAAAGGTGGAGGAACTGACACCCTCTTCGGTTGACGATACATATGCATGCTCATGAAATGGTGACTTTTGTTATTAATGTATACTGTACTTTGCTTTTTCTACTGCCCAAGTCTAAGTCGTGAAAGGGAATGGTGATGTCGTCTTCTAATGAACAGGTTTCAGAAAGGACTTCTTGTTTTGACTTCTAAAAGTTTGGTGCGGCTTTTGAACAACTTGAAGAGCACAAGTTGGTTTGCCTTTAATCTCCAACAAGGTATTGAAGATTATCACACTTTGGATGTCATTTTCTTTTATGCTCTTTGGATTTCAGCTTCTCAAACCTTAAAAATTGTTGCGAATCAATGCATACTTGCACTTTGCTCTCATCAGGGTTTTTGATATTTAGTATTCCTCTACTCTTGAAGTTGAAATTATACACTTTCTTTTACTTTTGAAAAAAACAAATAATCATAAGTTGAGGAAGATCAAAACTTTCATTTCACGAGATATCAAATATGCTCTTGATGCAGTGATAAAACAGGGAAGAATTTGTCGGAAGAAGTCATCAATGGATATCGTTGCAAGTAAGGCTTAATCTATCTATTTGCAATGCACTTGTTTGCTCATGTTTTTATTCACATCTTATTGTTCTTTCAATTTGTTTCTTGTTAGGTGTTGGGAAAGCAATTTATAGTCTAGAAAGTATCTTGGACTCTTCGAATTTCATGAACAATCTCTTTGTGTCCATCAATGTAATCTCCTCTGTTGTTCTTTTTGTTCACCTTGTTTGTAAGATATCATCAAGGATGATCCCTGGGCAGTCTCTTTTCTGCTTCAATTCATGGTTGAGAGTATCCTCTGCAGTATATAATGGATGTTTGGGATCGGTTTATCTTGGGCTGGTGTTGTGGATGTTTGTGGAGGAGCGTGAGAATTATAGACCATTGTTGGTTTTGTTCTCTCAAGGACAAACAATGGTTCTCATTGTACTTGTTCTGACAATTAGATCTAGTGTTCTTGGTTGTGTGTTTGCTAAAATTTGGTCAGGAATTGTGGCAATATCTTCAGCAATTCTTTGCATTTATTCTACTTCAGTCATAATGGCAGAGAAGGAAACCTGGATTGAATTTTTCCTGGATCTTTTACCTTTACCAGGAGTCATGGCGTTGCTGATTTGTACCTTCACAAGCTCAACCAGCGCAGAAGAGGACGGAAACATCGGCAATGGTCCTTATCAGACTTTGCCTGATGAAGATGTTACTGTTACTGTTACTCCTTTTGCAAATGCAGGAATCTTCAGTAAAATGTCATTTTGGTGGCTGAATTCTTTGATGAAGAAGGGATGTGAGAGACCTTTAGAGGAAAAAGACATCCCATTGTTGCGTGAACATGATAGAGCAGAGAGTTGCTATAATGAGTTCATGGAGCGGTGGAACAAACGCAAACAAACCAAATCTTCGGCTTCGCCAAGTTATTTATGGACAATTGTCTCTTGTCATAAACATGACATCTTTATCTCTGGTTTCTTTGCTTTACTGAAGATACTGACTACATCTGCTGGCCCTGTGTTGCTTAACGCCTTCATCAATGTGGCATCAGGGAATCAATCTTTCAAGTATGAAGGTTACGTATTGGCCTTGGGGATGTTCATTGCAAAGATTGTAGAATCTATATCACAGAGAACGTGGTATTTCAGAACAAGATTGTTGGGTTTAAAAGTTAAATCCTTGTTATCTGCAGCTATATATCAGAAACAATTAAGACTGTCTAATTCTGCAAAGTTGATCCATTCATCGGGCGAGATCATGAACTATGTCACCGTTGATGCTTATAGGATTGGAGAATTTCCATTCTGGTTTCATCAAACGTGGACAACAAGCCTCCAAATCTGCATTGCTTTGATAATTCTCTACGATGCTGTTGGTCTTGCAACAATAGCAGCGTTTGCTGTTATCATACTCACTGTGCTTTGCAATACTCCTCTTGCTAAGATGCAACATAAGTTTCAGACAGAACTCATGGAAGCTCAGGATGAGAGGTTGAAGGCCATGTCAGAGTCTCTGGTGAATATGAAAGTTCTGAAGCTTTATGCTTGGGAAACTCATTTCAAGATAGTAATTGAAGGTTTGAGATCAATGGAATGTAGATGGCTTTCTGCATTTCAACTCAGAAGAGCATATAATACTTTTCTCTTTTGGTCATCTCCAGTGCTGGTATCAGCTGCTACCTTTCTGAGTTGCTATCTTCTTCATGTTCCTCTTAATCCAAGCAATGTCTTCACGTTTGTCGCGACAGTGCGCCTTCTTCAAGAACCAGTGAGAGCAATTCCTGAAGTTATTGGAGTTGTGATTCAAGCAAAGGTTGCATTTTCAAGAATTGTCAGCTTTCTTGATGCTCCTGAACTAGATAATGGATATGCTAAGAAATGTGTCTCAGAACTCAAGCAACCAATAATCATCAATTCATGTGGGTTTTCTTGGGATGGCGATGTGTCAAAGCAAACACTTAAAAATATAAACCTAGAAGTTTATCCTGGGGAGAAGGTTGCAATCTGCGGTGAGGTCGGCTCGGGAAAATCAACACTATTAGCAGCAATTCTTGGTGAGATTCCAAAAGTGAATGGTGACGTAAGTTTCTTTTCCTATTTTTTGGTTAAAGTTTTGCTCCTTATTGCCATTTTTTCAAAATATCACTGAAAATTTGTGTTTGCTTAAAATGCAGATTCAGGTTTGTGGAAATATTGCATATGTTTCTCAGACTGCCTGGATTCAGACAGGTACTGTTCGAGACAATATCTTGTTTGGGTCTCCAATGGACAGTCACAGATACAAAGAAACACTTGAGATGTGCTCTCTAGTGAAGGATATTGAAATGCTGCCAT
This sequence comes from Dioscorea cayenensis subsp. rotundata, assembly GCF_009730915.1. Classification (NCBI taxonomy): domain Eukaryota; kingdom Viridiplantae; phylum Streptophyta; class Magnoliopsida; order Dioscoreales; family Dioscoreaceae; genus Dioscorea; species Dioscorea cayenensis. The sequence goes on along the minus strand of NC_052475.1, from coordinate 23,203,970 downwards.
TTGGTGATCTTACTGAGATTGGAGAAAGAGGAGTGAATCTAAGTGGTGGCCAAAAACAAAGAATTCAGCTTGCTAGAGCATTATACCAAAATGCGGAAATGTATCTGTTGGATGATCCATTCAGTGCAGTTGATGCTCATACTGCTAGCAGCTTATTTAATGTACATGAGATTTGTTCAATTGCATTGATAGTTTGTTTATCTGATCATCTGAATTGGTCTGATATCTTAAATACCTTTTTTCCCAGGATTATGTCATGGGAGCTTTGTCAACGAAGACAGTACTGTTGGTGACTCACCAAGTGGACTTCCTTCCTGCATTTAACTGTATCTTGGTTAGTCCTCATTCAATACCAATTAAAGATTATTACGCTACATGTTCGGTGCTATTTATTCCAAGTTATGTAATCTTCAATTCTTTTGATAGTTGTTATCGGACGGAGAAATTGTTCGCATTGCTCCTTACAAGGAGCTGTTGGCTTCTTGCAAGGAATTTCAAGGCCTGGTTAATGCTCACAAAGAAACAGTTAGCACTGAGAGTCTTGAAAAGGTTGCTTCTCAGAAAGCAAATAGGAGTTCAAAGGGAGAAATCAAGCATTGTTTCAATGGTTATCAGCAGAATTCAGAAAAAGAATCAGGCTTTGGTCAGTTGATTAAGAAAGAGGAGAAAGAAACAGGAGACACAGGATTGAAGCCATATGTCTTGTATCTGAACCAGAACAAAGGCTTCTTATATGCCTCACTTGCCATTCTTTGTCACATAATATTCCTTGTTGGGCAAATCTTGCAGAATTCATGGATGGCTGCCAATGTTCAGAATCCTCAAGTCAGCACATTGTGGTTGATCTCATTCTACATAGCAATTGGCGTCGTTAATGCAATATTCCTGTTCATCAGAGCAGTGTTTATTGCAGTTCTCGGTCTCCTGTCATCAATATCTTTGTTTTCTCGGTTACTGAATTCACTCTTCCAGGCACCTATGTCATTCTTTGACTCAACTCCTTTGGGGAGGATACTTAGTCGGGTACGGAACTATTAATCCAGAAAAACCAATCAACATGCTAACTGCATTCTTATCTTGAATTCTTTGCTCAAAAACAGGTCTCTTCAGATTTGAGCATTATTGATCTTGATGTACCATTCAGCCTCATCTTAAGCATCTGTGCCACCTTGAATGCATTCAGCATCCTTTGTGTATTAGCTAGTGTTACTCCACAAATCTTGTTTGTCACCATACCACTGCTATTTTTAACAATCAAATTGCAGGTAAAAACTTATGTCTAGATTCTCTACTGCATTCCAAGGTAATTAATTTGGTCATTTATGGTCTTATTTGTATGTTTCAGAGGTACTATGCGGCTTCTGCAAAGGAGTTGATGAGAATCAATGGCACAACTAAATCACTAGTTGCCAATCATCTTGCTGAATCTCTTTCAGGATCTATGACGATAAGAGCTTTCAAAGGAGAGGATAGATTCTTTGTTAAATGTTTAGAACTCATTGACAAGAATGCAAGTCCATTCTTCCTTAATTTTGCATCCACTGAATGGTTAATCCAACGTTTAGAGGTCATAAGTGCCGCTGTTCTTTCTTCATCAGCACTCATAATGGTTTTACTTCCCCAAGGGACTTTAAGTTCAGGATTAGTGGGCATGGCTTTATCTTATGGTCTCACACTGAACCTGTCCCTGGCGTACTCGATTCAAAGCCTATGCACTCTGGCAAACTACATCATATCAGTTGAAAGATTGAGTCAGTACATGAATGTTCTAGGTGAGGCTCCAGCAGTAATTGATGAAAACAAGCCTGCACTAAATTGGCCGTCTGTTGGTAGAGTGGAGCTTCACGATCTCAAGGTATCTTCAGTGCATCATATTGAATGTCGATGTTTGTTTCTGTGGTTTTGATGCTACTGAAATTGTCTTTGTTGATTCAGATAAAGTATAGACCAGACACTCCACTTGTGCTACAAGGGATCAGTTGCACATTTGAAGGTGGGCACAAGATTGGAATAGTTGGTAGGACTGGAAGTGGCAAGACAACTCTCATAAGCGCATTGTTCAGGCTTGTAGAGCCAGCGGGTGGGAAGATAATAATAGACGGGATCAATATCTCGAGCATCGGACTCCATGACTTGCGGTCTCAGTTAGGAATCATTCCTCAAGATCCAACACTCTTCATGGGCTCAGTGAGATACAATTTGGATCCTTTAGGACAACACACAGATGCAGAGATATGGGAGGTATTGTTCCTTTTATTTCTGTATCTCTAATGCGCAAGTACTTATTTTCGTGCATTATGATTTTGAAGGTGCTCGATAAATGCCAACTCCGAGAAGTTGTTCAAAGAGAAAGAGCAGGGCTTGGATTCAATAGGTTTTGATTAACACTAAGCTTAATCTCTATGGTTGATGATTTTTTCAAAGTGATTTATTGTTCTTGACATTGCTTTGCAGTTGTTGAGGATGGATCTAATTGGAGCATGGGCCAACGCCAGTTGTTCTGTTTAGGACGTGCATTAATGCGGCAAAGCAAAATTCTTGTACTTGATGAAGCCACGGCATCGATCGACAATGCGACGGATGCAATCCTTCAAAAGACAATTAGAACAGAGTTTGAACAGTCTACTGTCATTACAGTTGCTCATAGAATCCCTACTGTGATTGACTGTACACTGGTGCTTGCTATAAGTGATGGTAAGCGTACGTTGTAGTTAATTTTCTTTTTTGCTGTCATTGGTCTGTATGAAAATCCTTCTTTTGCTTAAATTCAGGAAAATTGGTGGAGTATGATGAACCAATGAAACTAATGAAAACAGAGGGATCGTTGTTTGGGGAGTTAGTGAAGGAGTACTGGTCTCATTCCCCAAATGCAAACTGAATTTATGTATTTGTGCATTATGTATCTGGAGATGAGTCGACCTCGGAATTCAAAAAGGACTATGTACGTCCGCAATTTATTTGATGTAAAACCAAAGTGCGTAAAAATGGAGATAACTTTATTTTTTGAAAAAAAGTGGATAAACCATTAATTTATTTATAAAAAAAAACAGACAAACAGGCAAACAAACAAACAAAGAAAAGCCCAGAAGAAATTACAGAAGCCAATGGTTCTCACTAGGGGTGAAGCACACTTAAGGAAAGGAAGAAACAAGCGAAAATACAAAGCAAAGGAAAGAAAAACAGTTAGGCTAGCGAAGTCCATCGTCTGGTGTCTCAAGTCTGACCAAACTGTCTGAAGTAGTCACCTACTCTCTATTTGGCTCGTGAATCATATTGCCGGTATTGGATGAAACTCTAGTGCTCATGAAATCCAAGGAGCGCTTAATCTTCTGTGAAGCTTCAGTTGACAAGTGTTGGTGTGGATCTGTGGCTGATGAAAACCAAGAAAAAAGCATATTAGCAATTTTAAAAATAAAAGTAATTAAATGAAAGATTCGATTATTTCTTTCCAGCTAAATATTCTAGATTATGGCTCTAGAGATGAGATCCTAGAGCTGTAGATGACTTGAATCTAAAGATGGTAACCAGGCGGTCTAGATCTTATAAACTCTTGGAGGTGGGGAATGAAGATCTAGAAGCTAAAGAAAAAAACCTCAGATCCTTTCTGAATAAGCACAATTAAGAAAAAGATGTTCTACTGTTTCAGAATCCTTGTGACAGAGAACACATGTATCTATTGCACGTTGAAAGTTGCAACCTTTTTTGAAGAGGTTCGTGAATGTAAGAATTTTGTTATCCCACACTAACCAACTGAATAAGGAGATTTTACTTGGGCATCATATTTTCCAAAAATGTGCGTACAAAGGGCTATGAACCCATCCATTTATGAGAAAATTGTAGAAGGATTTTGTTGTGAATGTCCTATTTTTTCCTGGCGTCTAGTTATAGATATCATCCTTGTCATTGGCACAATCTGGTAGTGAAGCCAAAAGTGGCGAAATATCAGTTGAGGTAGCTGTTTTGAAAAAGCCTCTCTGAATAGGCAAAGTTGTGGGAGAATTGTCTGATTGTTATCTAGGGATAGATGTTATCATTGTATAGATCATGCTAGATGTCTTTAGGGGCTCTCCCATTATTCCACCTATCAAACCAAAAATAAGTGGAATTGCCATTTCTAATAGTCTCAGACATACAAGAAGGAAATGAAGACAGTATAGAATTAACTCTTGCCCAGAAGAATGACTTGTTTTTTGGTGGAGTGTGGAAAATAACTCCATGAGAGTTTCTTAATAAGTAATTTGAGTTTAAAATTTTAACCCAGAAACTTGCTGGGTTAGAGATGATCTTCCACCACCATTTCCCCAGCATTTCTCTATTAAAATGTTAGAGATTAAGAATTCCCCAGCCTCCCATTATTTTGGGTCTGCAAATTCTGTTCCAAGCCACCAATCGAATTCCTTTCGAGTCCAAATCTGGACCTTTCCAAATAAAGTCCCTTCAAATCTTATCAATTTCTGTTATCACTCAAATTGGAAGTTTGAAGACCGACATGCACTAGACTGGCATTGCGGATGGAACCAAGTTAAGAAGAGTAAGTCGACCTCCCAGAGAAAGATATGTTGCTTTCCAGGGTGTAAGTCTAGATCGAACCATTCCAAATTTCCAATAAGTTGCAACCAATCTTGACGTCTTGGTCACCTTCCCGATAGTGGGACCCCAAGTAAGAGATGGGTAAGTGATTTATGGAGCAATTAAGGATCGTGGTAGAAGCTAGGGCTAGATGAAAGCCAAAATTTATTGAATAAAGACAACTTTTTGAAAAATTGATGGAAAGACCTGAGAATCCTTCAAAGAGGTAGAGTATCAATTTGATTATATGAAGATCCTCATGGCCACCTGCTGAGAAAATGATTAAATTATCTGCATATTGTAAATGGAAGAGGTTCTCAACTTGGTCCAATTGTACACCAATTAAGACTTTTGATCTGAGAGGATGGTTGAATATTGCACTCAGTGTATCTGCTGCTAGTGCAAAAAGTAGAGGGGAAATAGGGTCTCTTTCTCTCAGTCCTCTTCTGCATCGAATGTATCTTTTTCTTGTTCAATCAACTTGTTATATGTTGAGACCAAAAACAATATTTGCTAAGAGAAATAAAATAATAACTTTCAGGGGCATATGGTTGACTCATAACTAGTAAGGTGGCTTGTATTGACACCATGGGTTAAAGGGGGGCACAGGCCGGGCCCGACCCGACCAACAGTCTTATAGTTAGGGGTGCAATCGATCGAGTTTGAGAGGAGCAGCAAGCTACTCGAGCTCGAGCTCTGTTGAAACTTGATGCTCGATACTCAACTAGAACTAGATTGAGTTTTGTTTTTATAACTCGAGCTCAACTTAATACATAAATCGAGCTACTCAATCGAGCTCTCTCGATTAAGCTTGATAAAGGCTAATAATAAACTCGGTTTAATTAGAAAATATTTTTATACTCGAACTAAAGCTCAAATTCAATTATATATATATATATATATATAACAAACTAATATAATACACACACACACACACACACACACACAAATTCAACTACTCAATTAAGCTTGCAAGCACTCGAGTCAAGTATTAAGATGCTCGAACTCGGCTCACTCAACTACTCGAGCTCGAGCTCGACTCAACCATAAGCAAGTCGAGTTCAAACTTGAGTAGCCTGAGAGTAAATGTATAGTGTATACAGTATAATTTAAACCCCTACGTATAGTGTGTTAACCGGGCCCATCGACTAAATGTCAATAACATACGATTTATGTATTAATTATATTTTTTTTTTGTAAAGAAGCACTCTTAATAAACTATTTATATGTGGGTTGGTTAAAGTAGCGGTGTTAAAATTCATAACAATATGCTTATGTCTCAAGTTCAATCCTTGCTAACGAACGTTTTGTTTTTTTTGTTTTTTAATTATTACAAAAATCATATATTATTAAAAAAATTTAGATAATTTTAAATAAACCATAATAATTAAAAACTTTTAAAGTTGCTAATTTATTTTGTTAAATGCTCATTATTAAGTGTTGTTGGCAATGTTTTCAAAACCAATATTATTTGATATGGGATTAAATTTTATATTATTAGAAAAATATTTAAGATAATTTTAAATAAATCGCAATAATTAAAAACTTTTAAAGTTGCTAATTTATTTTGTTAAGTGCCCATTATTAAATGTTGTTGGTAATGTTTTCAAAACCAATATTACTTGATATGGGATTAAATTTTAAGTTCTTCGAGAACCATTTTATGGTATATCACATCAATGAAATTATGTTGTTTTATATAATAATATTTTTTTATAAATAATTTGATATAAATTATGTTTTGTTTAAGTAATTCCAATAATGGAGATGATTAATAAATATAATTGAATGTTGAATATTTTCTCTATGCAAATAACAATTAAAGTAAATAAAATAATATTAAATACAAAATAATTGGATGAAGAGGAGCATATACATAGATTGTAAAGAAAATTGAAAAAAAAAAAAAAATTGTTAGAGATGTGTTTATAGTTTAAGTTTTATTGTTCTACAAGAAAGACCAAGGGTCTAGTGGTTAGCTTGTTGCAAAAGGTTGAATGTGGTCTTTAAATCGATTCTTGGTGGGTTTATTCATAAAATTTTTGAAAAGGTGGATAAACCACTCGATTAAAAATAAAGAAAAGATACTAAAGCGATCAACAATACACCGCCACTAGGCAGGACAAGAGGAGGCTACAACAAAACCAAGAACCACAAGAAGTGGAACCGCAAAGAAGACACAACAAAAAACAACAAAACGAGGCAACACAGCTGCCTCCAACTCTCCTCCCCACCGTTACCCCCTAACCAGTGTGCAAATCACGACCACCCTCCAGTATCGGTACATCCCCTGAGCCCTCCACCGACGTATTGTGAAACTCCAAGCTCTGTCTGATAGTCGACGAGTGCTCCTCCAATTTTGATGTAGGACCCTCAGCAGCTGTAGAAATCCAAGTTAATAACATTCGGTCAATCTTTAGGATAAGAGCATGTGCATAGACAACAGTAGCATTAAACATGTAATCATTTCTAGCCAGCCAAATGTTCCACACAATCGACTTCACCACTAAGTCCCCAATATCCCTACAATCAGGTCTGACCGAAGATCTCCACCTATCCCAAATCAGGTGCAAGGCACTAGGTGGACCCAGTAGATTGAGTAATCTACCGAAGTACCACCACACCTGCCTTGCCAAAGAGCAATGCAAGAAGAGATGATCAACCGATTCAATCGCAGCATGACATAGGACACAGGTAGCCATAGGAAGCCGATTACATCCTCTAGACGCCAGTTTCTCCAGAGTGAGGATCCTATCTTTCCAAGCTAACCAGTTGAAAATATTAATTTTCTTCGGACACAATCTCTTCCAGAAGAACTTTGCCAATGGACAAACGCAGTCCCCCATCATTAAGAAAAGAGTAGAAGGATATGGTGGCTTATCAAAGAGTAAAAGTTTCTCTTTTACTTTAAAGATAGGGAAAAGTGACAGAATCCCAAAGATGGAATGACCAAGAAAACTCTTACGAGCCAAAGCTATGGTGGCTTATCAACCCAGTAGGCACTAATTAACTCTACCATATGCGAAATGGGGTAATGAAAATCCTCCACATTTACACTCAAAAAATTTGCAAAAACCATAATGAACTAATAAATCCCCTCTGCAATGCATTCATGGAAAGAGGAATATAATTCCTCACCCATTGGGCTATTTAAACAATACAGTAAACATTACCCAAACTAAAAACAATAGATAAACAGTGGTGCTACAGTACTACAATATAGGATTCGACCCTATGCCTATCACGCGCCAATCCACTACCCACTTGACTGGCCACTGCAACTAACAAATTGTTCATTAATCCACAGCACTGCAGAGCAGTTTGTACGTCCATTTAGCTTATATGCAAGTTTTGAAAATAAATCCATAATATATATATATATATATCCAGTAACCAGTGGTTCTGAAAAGAATTACACTCTGTTGAACCTGTCTCATCTTTATGTAATTTGTTCATTAATCATAAGTGTATGGACAAACTAACAAAGTGTTCGTACCGTTGAAAAATTGAAAGATTAATGAACTCTGGCATATGTTTTACACATGCATATGGTTGAGTACATGAACAACTAATGAATAGCGAGCTATACACAGATTGTTTTGACTTTTCATCTGTGCATGAATCGCTGAGTACAAAAACAATCCAATTAATGAATCTTTACATATGGATTACATATTTTGACTTTTCATTTACCAATACATATATGGGACTAAGTACACGAACAGCTAACTAACTATATAATCGGTATGCATGAATTTTTTTGACTTTTTAATCAGGCAGCTACACCTGTCAGCAACGCATAAATATGTGTCTAGTCTACTGGTCTGTCACAGTTAACCTCCGCAAGCTGGGGTTGATAATGCTAGAGATCAAGCGTGAGTGTTGAGATATTATGTTTGCTATATATGAACACTCGGAGAGTATGATCTCGTAGCTATCACTGAGATTTTCCATTCCTGGCAGAAGCAACTGCCAAAACAAACCACCTGCACAGGCGCTCTTGGCTCGGATCAACTTGTACAACACATTGTAAGCTGTGCGGTAAAATGCCACTTTATCAACTCCATTGCACCCAGCAAACCTGCTGATTTTGCCAAATTCTGTGACCATAAGTGGCTTCCTTAGAACCTCATCTGCCACTTTAGAGTGAGAGTGTATCCAGTCCGTCACAAATTTAAGCTGGGTCTTGTCATCTGCCTGAGGGATCCTGCCAATCAAACCAAATAAAAACCATCTATATGGGATTCATTTTTAAAAAATAACTAACTTGATATAGGCATCAGTAATATATCCTACTTGAAAACAACCACTGGATTGCTGAGCGGCTTATTACTATATTGTCTTGTTTTTAAGTTATGTTGTAAATGAAATAGCATCGTTGATAGTACGTACCATGAAGGATATAGGTGAATAGTGGCGAAGTCAATTGCATGGACCTGGTTGTTGGATATAAAATCAGTGCCAACATTACGAGAGGAGGCAAACGAGTCATGTTGGATGGCCTCCTGGTCATGATCCAGCCCACCATAGAAGCCTTCCAAGCCCACTTCCAACAAGTGCTCACCATCAATGGCTTTGACAAACGGGGCCATCTCTTCAATCCAAGCCTGCATGGTTCGCCCGGACAGGTCGCTCTTGCACCGACCCTCGTTGATCAGCTCCCACGCCATGATTGTTGGATCATCTTTATATACCACCCCTGTCTTCGTGTTGTTTCTTAGGAGAATCGTCTGTGTTCAATTAAAACGAATTATACATTAGATTTATAAGATTGATTTTTTTTCTTTTTGAATAATAGGCGACATGTGTCCTCTTTTATGAATATAAAGATTGAATTTTATTTTTAAGTCATAATTATTATTTTTTTTTTTTGAAAAAAATTGGATAAACCACATGTATTAATATGCATTAATAAAAAACATCCAACAGACCCACAATAAAAACTGGCAATAGACCCACAACAAAGTGGATAATTATTTCATTTTCAAGTAATAATTATTAACTATACATTTGTAAATATATTATTATTATTATTATTATTATTATTATTATTATTATTATTACAAAGACAATAAGTACAGTTAAAAGGGCAAGTATGTACGGAGGTGCACTAGTTATGATGGTTTAACAATTCCTAAAACATTTTCATGTGGGGCGAGCTAACATGTGAGGTAGTAAAAATTTGTCATATAAGCTCAAAATAATGTACCAAGGACTATAACCACACAATGATAAATTCCTCTACTATGCAACTTTCAAAGGGTGGAAAGATGAAAGAGTAGAGATTACGGAAGACCAGCACTAGATTTAATATATAGTAAATAAAAAGTACTCTGTTGTATTAGGCACACAATAAATTAATAGTGTGTAAACCGACTGATAAATAGTACTGTAAGAGCAAAATTTCAAACCACCCTTTTTTTTTTTGGGAAAAAGGAGCGGGGCGAATCCACTAGAGACCCAGGGACGTGCACAAGTCTCGATGGAACAAGTGGGGACGGGGCCGCGCTCACGTGGGCGCTGAAACCACCCGTACACAATTACTATTCACAACTCCCAGAAATGTGCTCTCAGCTGAAACCACCCTTTTTGACTACTTTGCAGTGAGTTATCACTAACTTGCAGGTGTATGAACAGTGAACCAACATATAAACAGGGCAGTCAGCAAACATGGCCACATGTAACCAGCATATAAACAAACCTTGCATGCCATGTTTGCCATTTGTGTACTGTATGTATATGTAACTATATATATCATCAATAACTGTATGTATATATATTATTGTTAATTTTTTATTATGATTATTACCTTGACATGATTTTTGTAAAATGTCTTGACGCGAAAGTTTGTGTAAAATTCATCATAAGAGGTCAAGTTCTCCCCTTGCTGTATTGCCCATTCAACGTACTGTCTCTTTCCTCCTAGAGACTTGAAGTTATCAACCAAGCTCAATATCAAACGAATTCCATATTTCTTAGCCTCAGAAATCACAAAATCCAAGCCCTGCATGCAGGTATATACATACATGCATATGTAAATACGTATCATCATCATCAGAGAATTAATATAATCAAATAAATAATTTCATTCACATCTAAAAACTACCATATATAATTCCGTGATATTTACGTAATTACGTATCATCATCAGAGTGTAATGTGTGCATGTGTTGGTGTGGTATCATACCTTGAATATGTCCTCATCGTAGACGCCCGGAGAAGATTGCAAAGGTCGATATCCGCCATCATTGAAAGCCCAGGTTCTGACGACGGTCATTCCGTAGGAGGAGGCCTGGTGGAAAACAGTTGATACTTTGTCCATCTCCGACGTCTTCGAAGCTTTCAACATAAGCCAGTAAGCATTGAATCCATTAGCGTAGAATGGCTCTCCATTCACCACAAAACTAGTGCCATCAGTCTTTACAAAATCAGACACAGCTCCGCCTGCATGCTCTATTATTGACGCAACCAAAGCCAAAACCCACAACAGAGCACACACAACTTGTTTCGCTGCCATCTCCAAAAGAAATTAAATAATCCTAAAGAGAAAGTAATTAACCCTATCAACTAATTAATTGTCTGGGACTTTGGAGGACATACATACATACATATATATATATATATATAGTACTGGTGCAGAATGGATAGATAGATTCTTCTAAGTGGTTGGGGATTGCTTGCCTCCATGGGTTTCCTTCGTTTTCTAAATAGACGTGATCTTTCGGTTCTTTGTTTACTTCATGGGCTGGTAATCCCATTTTTGTCGGTCAGACTCAAGGATGAGTTGTAGGGCAGAGAAGGCCGTTGGTTGTAGTGCAATTTCTTGGCAGAACAAGGTTGGTCATGATGAAAGAAAGTCAAAGCAGAAGATTAGTTGACAGGTATATGGTAGCACACATATTCTTTACAAATCATGCAATATGGTTAATTCCATGAAAACACGGTTGATTAATCGCTAAGAATTTTAGTTAATAAAACCAAAGAGTGTGGGGCCTCTGATCGACCTTGGAACCTGCATGCCGCGTTACTGCTGCAGCAACTTTGGACTCACTTGCGTCAATCCTGCAGTATGCTATTGATTCTTTTTTTTTTTTTCTTTTTTTCTTTTTTTCTTTTTTTATTGATTCATTCATAGTCAATTAATATTGGCACAAGTGGGCAGGCAAAACGCTGCACGTCTCGACGTTCTTACCGTGATCGATATGAACAAAAGGAGCATGAGAAGAGAAATCCGCAACGTGCTGTCTAACTCTAAAATACCGGTCAGTCAAACCACATCATCCTTGTGAAATTGTTTTATTTAATCTTTCTGGTAGTTTGGCAGTATATATGACAAATTACAATCAAACTTGATTTGTTAGATTGAAATTATCGAGACCATATCACCAATTTGACATGTTCAATTTCAAACAGGTTTACATTGATCAATATATTAGTATGTTTTCCTAGAAGGCTGATTCAAAGCATGATTAATTACAACGCAAATTTGTTTTGTTTTTTTCTTAAAATTCAGAGAATGATGCTCAGACAAAACTTAATTCAACTAAATAGTATTCCAATTACGGTCAATAAGTCGATGATGAAGTTTTTTTTAAATATAAAATAATAGATAAATTATTTATTTATTCTTGTGGATTGGTTTTGTCCGTATATTTTAGTTTTGTAAATAATATTCCAATTAGGCTCAAACCAAACAAATTTGTTTTGTCCTTCCGTTTGGTATTGTACTATTTTTGTCGTTATCAATGTTGAAGTCATTTATTTATTTATTTATTATTTAAAATTTTATATTGCTCATTAATTACTTTAGTAAGGATATGCTTACCATTTCAAAATCGATATAAAGTTACCTACTTAGATTTTCTCTTGTTTTGAAAAATGTTGATAAACTATGGATCAAATTCTCAATTTATAATCAGGGAGAATAATGAAATACTTTAAAAAAAATGGATAAAACATAATTTAAATACCAATTTTTTTTATTCTAGAAGTGGTGTTACTAAGTTTTTCATCTATATGTAAAAAAAAAAGTATTTTCACAAAAGGCAATTATTGAGGGATTTTGTGAGCATCTATATATTCACAAAAGGCAATTATTGAACCATTGTTTATATATATATAAATGGATAAACCAAAAATTTATTAAAAAAAAGAACCAAGTACAAGACAAAACGACCAATGAAAAAAAAAAAAAACAAAAGCCAACCAAGTTAGGAGGTCATCACTATGGGTAATGAATCACCAAAAACTTGTAAGCTGAACACAAAACAAGCAAGGAAGAAAGCCGCAACTGTAAAGACGAAGACCACCAGAAGGTGACAATGGTCTTCTCTAGCTATCAGAGGAGGAGGGTGGATTCCTCCCAAGTTGATGGTGCAATGGTGGTACTATTCTCAGCTGACCGTGTGCTTAGAAAGTCTAGAGAGCGCTTGAGTTTTTGAACTAAGTCCGAAAGTATATATATTTATATATATGTTGATGTTGTAGGTCCCGTGCTGCAAAATTCTAGGCAAGAAGCAAATGAATAACTTTAACAATAATTGAGAATACATTCTGAAAGTGAAAATTATAAATGTGATTATTTCTTTCAAACTAGATACTCCAGCAAATGGCTTTAGAAGTTAAGCCCCACAAAACTTGCTGCTGATCATCTAAGGGCAGAATTCAAGTAGTCCAAATCTCGGATAGAAAGTGTGCATGTGGGTGTATATTTAAGGTTTGTTCAAAGAACACCCAGATTCTTTTGGAAACTTCACATGGGAGAAAGAGGTGATCGACTGTCTCTAAGTCTTTGTGACATAAAACGCAAGTATCGGTCGCATTTTGTGAATTACAATCTTTTTTGGCTATGTTAACTAAAGTGAGAATTTTATTCTCACTTGCTAAGCAACAGAAGAGAGAAATTTTGCTAGGACAACTAACCCAAAAATCTTTTGGTGATGTGCCCATTCATTTGTAGAGGCGTGTTGCAAATTATATGTTATAAAGTTATATCTAGATCATGCCTCTTGAAGGCTTATGGTGATGAATGTGAAATGCAATTTGATTGAGTACTTGTTCTAATGTGACAACAGAAGAAAACAACGCAGAATACAAAATGGGTAATGGCTATAGATGAAGGAATCAAATTTTATAAGCACTTTCTTTTTTTGGCAAAAAAAACACTGATTCATTGTACTAGAAAGATAAGTTCGAATTGTTTACTTTTATCATCAAATAATGCCTCACAATCATTCATTATGATCCATCATCTTTTTGATTAAAAGTGGATAAACCACTGATTTATTAAAAGAGGAAAAACAGTACAAGGAAGATAATTTATTCCTCAAAATTAATTCTGTATTAACTATATATTTTTTATTGTTAATCATATGTGTTGTTTGCAATATGAAATATAAGTGAAAGTTTACAATTAGTGCACGAATTTTATTCCAATTTTCATTTTGGTCCTTGCCTAAAAAGTTTTAGTTGGTACTTAAACGATACAAAAAATATTCACTTCTATGTGTAATAGATTGTCTTAGTTTTAAATTTTTAATTAACATGATATTTCATACAAGGACCTAACTCCTAAGCAATAGTTTAGTGGGAAAATTAAGCAGACATATATGTGTCATTTAAGAATAAAAAATGAGCTTATTTGTGTGTATATGAGCTATTTACGACGCTTACAACTTCACCTATGAAGACTTCAAATTATTGAACTTTTAGAACAATAGTATTGTCTAAATCAAATTAATCTCACTTTTTCAATGATGGCGGTCTAAAGCAAAAGTAGAACGATTTTTATAGAAAAGTATTGTCTAAATCAAATTAATCTCACTTTTTCAATGATGGCAGTCTAAAGCAAAAGTAGAACAAATTAATCTCACTTTTTCAATGATGGCGGGTCTAAAAGCAAAAAGTAGAACAAATTAATCTCACTTTTTCAATGATGGCAGTCTAAAGTAAAAGTAGAACGATTTTTATAGAAAAGTATTGTCTAAATCAAATTAATCTCACTTTTTAATGCATGTGGTTTATCCACCTTTTTTTTAAAAAGCAAAAAGTAGAACGATTTTTATAGAAAAGTATTTAATTACTCAACCCAAAAATCAATTTTTTTTTCTCCTACTTGCACCAAACAATAAAATCCTCACTATGAAGAACCTAGTTAAGTGTGGGTTTTTGAAAAAGTGGATAAACCACATATTTATTAGAAGAAAAAGCAGATGACAAAAAAATAAAAAGCAGTGCAGGTGGAAGAGTCAACTCTCACCAGGTGGTGAGGAGGAACAAAAGAAGATAAAAGGCAAGTAAAAAGGGCAAACAGGGAAAAGGAACTAAGGAGACGAAAGGTGTCGTCTGACATCTCAGGCCTACTTAGACAAGCAACAGGAACACCTACTCTAGAGCAGCATCGATGTCATGTAGATTCTCTAGCGCTAAGGAAGTTGAGTGAGCGCTTGATTTTCTGAAAAGCTTCATTGAGTGGTTGCTGGTGTCTATCAGCAGCTGTGGGAAACCAAGAGAAAAGCATATTAGCAGTCTTAAATATAATGTTGTAATGCGGTAAAGCATTCAATTGAAATATACGAGAATTTCTTTCAATCCAAATGTTCTACATGATAGCTTGGGAGATGAGGTCCCAGGGAATTCGGTGCTGAGGAGTAAAGAGATGATAACCAGGTGGTCCAGAGTAAGGGGATCGATTGTGGAAGAAAATTAATGTCTAGAGCTTGGGAGAAAAAAACCCAGATGCGTTTAGAAAATTCACAGTTAAGAAAGAGGTGATTCAGGTTTTCAGAAGCATTGTGACAGAGGACGCAGGTATCAGAAATATTATTATTGATGCACCTTTTTTTGAACAGATTTGCAAGAGTAAGTATTTTGCATGTTTTACGCATCTGCAATAAAATTATTAATCACCTATTCACACAAAACTTTTTTCCCAAGTTGAATATGAAGTCAATTTACCTCCATGTTTGGAATCAATTAGTCCTTCATAGGAAAAATTAACAAGTTAGGATGCATCATACATATAGCATCGGATCTTTTCATTCCAACTATTTTTTGATGTATTTAACTTAAAAGAAAACCAACAAGTTTTCAACAACAGTAACCTTATATCATTCAATCATTCATCTAAAAAAAACTAAAAGCAAAAACTTCCCAAAACAAAATAATTTTTAAGTTATTATAATATTATTTTTTATTTAACAAAGTGAACAAGTTAAGCGCCTTATAACCCTTGCACAAGTCCAAGGGCACCTTTTTCACAATTTTTAACAAAATCCAAATTATTTATTTAATGAAAAATAAATCTCGATATTTTTTTATAAGACAATCAAAATTAATTACAAAACATAAATTTAAAAAAAAACAATGATAAAGTATCCAATTAAATTGGTGGTTTATCCACTTTATTTAAATAAAATAAAGTACCCAACATTGTTATGACTATCATCACATTTGATGGACTTTAATCTGTAACATGTTAACATGTAACTATACTTCTCTATATCTCATCTTTATTATTCTTCTACCGCCTTGTAATGATGTTCTTTTTATTCCAATGTAAATGTAATTAACCACTTTATTAAAAAAAATATTGTCATAATTTCCATAACTCTGACTAAAATTAAGAGAAAGAAAAAATAAAAACCTTGACCACTCCCTGACTACTTTATTCGTCTCCCAACTTAAGATTCAAACTTTCCTCTCCAAACTCAAAGATTCAAACGTTCGATTTTTATTACTGGCATGTCTGTAATTTTTTAATATACATATATATATATAGTACACATATTAATACTTTCTTGATATATTTTTTTTATAAAATAAATATGGATAAATTATAATTTTATTGAACCCTCTTAATTTATTGCATCTGGCCTAACATATACATGTATTGTCAATATATATGTACATGTGTTGTCAATATATATGTATTAATGTATATACAAACAAGTGATCACATGCTGGAGCGATCATGAACGGTTGCATCATCGAAAGAAACGACAAAAAGAAAAATAAAAAAAAGGGAAAAAGGTGCCGTGATTCTTCCCCATTAAAAACAAGACTAAGCTTGATAAAAAAAATAATGATAAAAAAAATACTCAATAATTTATGCATGGCAGTTCCCCCAAAATCCCAGTCACATGCCAACACATCCCAAGAACCCTGAACACTGTCAGACATTAATGACAACACATGCAGCACGCCTTTACACCAACCTTTCTTTCCATCAACAAGCCAATTGCATTGCCCTTTTTTTAAAAATTATTAATTTATTTAATTTTATGAATAAATAGAAAAACCAACATTTTGCATTCTTATTTTTAATTTTTTTATAAAAGATAAATTATATGCATTAAAACGCAAAAAAGACAACACAAAAAATCATATAACAATGGAAGCAATGGAAACGGGCAAAGGCCTGTACAGAAAAAAAAAAACTAACAAAATAACAAGGATAAAGTGCACTCAAGCATGGGCCAATAACAATAGAATAAGAGCAAACTAGAGATCTCACTCTTTACTTTTAATTATTGAATATTTTTTTTTAAGTAAATGTGGATAACCCACAGATTTATTGAAAAAGAAAAAAACATTACAGAACCAAGAGCCTCTCACCATAAGTGAGGGGGTACAACTCAATTATTGGATGTTGCATCCACAACTTATTTATATATTTTTTTAATTTTTTACTAAATTTTAACAATTCTGGGTAATATAAAATAAAAATTATTTAATAATAAATAAGATATTTTAAAATTATTTTTATTATTAACTTTATGTTTTTATTTTAATACAATAAAGTTAATAACTTTTTATTTATTGATATCGGGTCTATAAAGTAAAAATACACAAATATATTCAAAAATTAATTTCATATTTATACATATACTTTTGATAATTCCAATCACAATTTGAGTCACTTAGTAAATAATCTTAATAGTAAAATTTTTAAATAAATACCTTCGTCCATCCTTCTCAATCTTCAACTAATTTTTTTATGTTTGATATCACTAGTCAACTTATTATTTTTTTAGGTTTTTTGCCAGCTTTTGACCTACCACTTTAGTAAGAGCTGCACTTGAAACTAGTTTGTGAGAGTTGCTTAAAGGTGTATTAAAAAAATAGATTTCTTTGCACGGAATTTTTTATATATATTAAAATTTTAATTAAAATTTATTTATTTAAGTAATCAATATTTTATTACTCTAATTCAACTTATTGATATTATTTTTTATTTTTATTTTTTAAAATGGATGAATTACACGTATATGTAACAAGGCCAATAGTATTATTTTATTGTATGTACTATGTTCATTTTTAATATATAATAAAAAAACTATAATATAATATAATAACGTGAGACATGAGCTGGTTTAATTTTTCCTCCTCCCGAATGATATCTGTGGATAAAATTATATGTAAAGGACAGACTGTAGTTTCTATTATTCAACACTGGTGGAGGAATTTATACGGCAACATTTTAGTTAATTAACTAGAGATCATGCATGCACTTCAGGTAATGATTTTAAAAAAATTATTTATGAACTATTATTATTTTTTTCAATTTTATTTATTTATTTATTTTAAATAAATAAATAAATCATAAATTCATTATTAAAAAACAACAGAAATACTGTATACTGTTATCCTCATTCCTGGTGAGAATATCATCTTGTTCGGTTTTTTTTTTCTGTTTGTACTTAGTATTCTCTATTTTTTTTTTTAATAAATTCGTAATTTATCTATTTTATTACAACGAAAATAGAAAAACAAGAAAGGGAATAGAGAAAAGACCCACGACCCACTCAAGAAGATTTTTTTTGAAAAAAATATATAAACCACTTATTCATTGTCAATCAAATACAAACAACGATTTTTTTTTTTCAATTTTAATGTCTTGTTTGTAGTAGTTGTCAAGAATTTATTGCTTCTTTTGTCACCAGGTAAGTCATTTTAAGCTTTGGTCATGATTTGAGAACCATGCTGCATGCAACTTCTCATGAACTATATTGAAGAACAGGAATTGGTGTGATTATGCAAGTTTTGTAAGTGCCAGAGACACAGGAGGAGGAGTGGAACTATGGATGTTGCAAGTAAGCTTTAATCAATCTCATAAAGTTATGAACAAAGTGCTTGCATGTTTATGTTTCCATCCTTCTGATTAAATTCTTGATTTCTTAGTAGGTGCTGGGACAACAATTTATAGTCCAAGAAGTACCTCTGACTCATCCATTTTCACCAACAATCCCTTCATCTCCATCAATGCAATCCTCGTTGTTGTTCTCTTTGTAAGCCTTCTTTATAAGGTTTTGTCAAGAAAGATCAAGGGGCAGTCTGTTTTCTGCTGAAGTTCACGGTTGATGGTATCCTCTGCAGTCTGCAGTATATAATGGATGTTTGGGCTTTGTTTGTCTTGTGAGAGGGTTGTCAATGTCTACTGAGAAAGTGAAGAATCCACCGACTTGGTGGTTAGTTACTACACTGGTGCCTATTGCATATGTTGTGAGCACTAGGACTAGTGTTCTTAGTTGTGTCTTTGCTAATATTTGGTGGGGAATGGCCTTCATAACTACTTCCATTCTTTGCATTTATTCAACATTGATCATAATTGCAGAGAAGAAAACATGTATTAAATCTTTCAAGAATCTTTTAGCATTGCTGCTTTGTCCCTTTAGAACATCAAACAATGCAGAAGAGGGTGGCGAAAATGCTGCCAATGTTCCTTATCAGCATTTATCAGATGAAGATGCTTCTTCCACTGTTGCTGTTAGTCCTTATGCAAATGCAGGAATCTTCAGTAAAATGTCATTTTGGTGGCTGAATTCTTTGATGAAGAAGGGCTATGAGAAACCTTTAGAAGAGAAAGACATGCCTTTGTTGCACGAAACTGATAGAGCAGGGAGTTGCTACAGTGTATTCATAGAGCAATTGAATAAGCAGAGACAAACTAAATCATTGGCTTCACCAAGTTTTTTATGGACAATAGCCTCTTGTCATAAACAAGACATATTAATCTCTGCTTTATTTGCTTTACTGAAGATACTTGCCAGCTCTTCTGGCCCTGTGTTGCTTAATGCCTTCATCAATGTGGCATCAGGAAGTCAATTTGTCAAGTATGAAGCTTTTCTGTTGGCCATGGGGTTGTTCTTTGCCAAGTGTTTGGAATCTCTATCTCAAAGACAGTGGTATTTTAGAACAAGATTGTTAGGGTTGAAGGTTAGATCCCTATTAACTGCTGCTATTTATCAGAAACAACTGAGACTGTCTAATTCTGCGAAATTGATCCATTCTTCCGGTGAGATTATGAACTATGTAACTGTTGATGCTTATAGGATTGGAGAAATCCTGACCTGGCTTCATGAGACATGGACAACAAGCCTCCAACTCTGCATTTCTTTGCTAATTCTCTATAAAACTGTCGGTCAAGCAACCATCGCAGCTTTTACTGTTATTATACTCACTGTGATTTGCAATGCTCCTCTTGCCATGCAACAACATAAGATGCAGACAACACTTGTGCAAGCTCAGGATGAGAGGATGAATGCCATTTCAGAGGCTTTGGTGAATATGAAAGTTCTGAAGCTTTATGCATGGGAAACTCATTTCAAGAAAGTTATTGAAAGTTTGAGGTCAGTTGAATGTGGGTGGCTTTGTGCAGTTCAGCTCAGAGGAGCATATAATAGTACTCTCTTTTGGGCTTCTCCAATTCTAGTCTCAGCTGCAACATTTCTGAGTTGCTATCTTCTTCATGTTCCTCTTGATCCTACCAATGTGTTCACTTTTATTGCAGCATTACGTCTCATTCAAGATCCAGTAAGATCAATTCCTGATGATATCAGAAATGTTATTCAGGCAAAGGTTGCATTTTCGAAAATTTTCATTTTTCTTGATGCTCCTGAACTGAAGAATGGATATGCCAAGAGAAAGCATAGCTCAGAACTTAAGCAACCAATAATCATCAATTCTTGTGGGTTTTCCTGGGATGGCAATATGTCAAAGAAAACACTTAGAAATTTGAACCTAGAAGTTTATCCTGGGGAAAAGCTTGCAATTTGCGGTGAGGTTGGCGCAGGAAAATCTACATTATTAGCAGCAATTATTGGTGAGATTCCAAAAATGGAGGGCAATGTGAGTTTCAGTTTCCATTTTTGGATGAATTCTTGCTCATTTTTGCCAATTTTTCATAGGATTACACAAAATCTTCTTTTACTTGAAATGCAGATTCATGTTTGTGGAAACATTGCATATGTTGCTCAGGATGCATGGATTCAAACAGGTACTGTTCGAAATAACATCTTGTTTGGGTCTCCTTTCAATGTTGACAGATACAAAGAAACACTTGAGAAGTGTTCTCTAATGAAGGATATTGAAATGCTACCATCTGGTGATCTTACTGAGATTGGAGAAAGAGGAGTGAATCTAAGCGGTGGTCAAAAACAGCGAATTCAGTTAGCCAGAGCATTATACCAAGATGCTGACATATATCTCTTGGATGATCCATTCAGTGCAGTTGATGCTCGTACTGCAAGTAAATTATTCAATGTATAACGAAAAGCTTGATTGCATCAATAATTTGTTTAGCTTAGCTTCTAAATTGATCTGAGAGTGTTCAATTACTTTGCAGGATTATGTCATGGGAGCTTTGTCAACAAAGACAGTACTATTAGTTACTCACCAAAGTGGACTTCCTTCCTGTTTTTAACCGTATATTGGTTAGCCATCATTCAATTCCAATACTAGATTAGTATAAATTTTCTGCTCCTTTCATGCTAAATTATGTGGTATTCTATGTTTTTGATAGTTTCTATCTGATGGAGAAATTCTTCATGTGGGTCCTTTCAATGAACTATTGGCTTCTTGCAAAGAATTTCAAGACCTGGTTAATGCCCACACAGAAACAATCAGTACTGAAAGGCTTGAAAAGGTTGCTTCTCATAAAGGAAACAGAAGTTCTAGGAGAGAAATTAAGCATAGTTTCAATGCTGATCAGCAGAATTCAGCAGAGGTCTCAGGAGTTAATCAATTGATAAAGAAAGAAGATGGAGAAACAGGAGATACAGGATGGAAGCCTTATCTCTTGTATCTGAATCAGAAAAAAGTCTTGTTATTTGCTTCACTTGCAGCTCTTTCTCATATAATATTCATAGCTGGACAAATCTCACAGAACTCATGGATGGCCGCCAATGTTCAAAACTCTCAAGTTAGCACATTGAGGCTAATCTCAGTGTACTTGGCAATTGGCTTCATTGCTACAACCTTTCTGTTCACCAGATCAGTGTTAGTTGTAGTTCTTGGCCTCCAGTCATCGAAATCTTTGTTTTCTCAGCTATTGGATTCGCTCTTCCGCGCACCTATCTCATTCTTTGACTCAACTCCTTTGGGAAGGATACTGAGTAGGGTATGAATCTAATTGAACTAATCAACATTTAAACTTATTACTGAATCAGGAATTCTTTGCTCTAAAACAGGTCTCTTCTGATTTAAGCATTGTCGATCTTGATGTGCCATTCAACTTCATCTTCAGCATCATTGCCACATTGAATGCATACAGCAATTTTGGTGTATTAGCTGCTGTTACTCCACAAATCTTGTTTGTCACCATACCAATGATCTTTTTGACCATTAAATTGCAGGTAAATATATATATATATATATATCTAGATTCTCAATGCAAACCAATCTTATTAATTTGGTCATACATATATGGTCTAATTTGAATTTGCAGAGGTACTACTTGGCTTCTTCAAGGGAGATAATGAGAATCGATGGTAGAACTAAATCCCTTCTAGCCAATCATCTTACTGAATCTCTTACTGGGGCCATGACAATAAGAGCTTTCAATGAAGAGGATAGATTTTTTGCTAAAAGTCTGGAACTCATTGACAAGCATGCAAGTCCATTCTTCCTTAATTTTACATCATGTGAATGGTTAATTCTGCGTTTAGAGATGATGAGTGCTGCTGTTCTTTCTTCATCAGCTCTCATCATGACTTTACTTCCACCAGGGTCTCTCAGTCCAGGCTTTGTTGGCATGGCATTGTCTTATGGCATCTCAATGAACACGTCCCTTATTTTCTCTGTTCAATACCAGTGCAGCTTGGCAAACTGCATCATGTCTGTTGAAAGATTAAATCAATACATGCATATATCGAGTGAGTCTCAGGAGGTCATCCATGAAAATCAGCCTGCACCAAATTGGCCTTCTGTTGGTAGAGTTGAACTTCATGAACTCAAGGTATCTGCATTGCATTGTATTGGTTGCCGATGTTTATTTCTTCCTGTTGTCTTGATTCTGTTGATAATGTGTTCATTGATCCAGATAAGATATAGGCCAGACACTCCATTTGTGCTACAAGGAATCACTTGCACATTTGAAGGTGGTCACAAGATTGGAATAGTTGGTAGGACCGGAAGCGGCAAGACGACTCTCGTAAGTGCATTGTTCAGGCTTGTAGAGCCAGCAGGTGGGAAGATAATAATAGACGGGATTAATATCTCGAGCATCGGACTCCATGAGTTGCGGTCTCGATTAGGAATCATTCCTCAAGATCCAACACTCTTCAAGGGCTCAGTGAAATACAATTTGGATCCTTTAGGACAACACACAGACACAGAGATATGGGAGGTATCATGCTTTTCTGTTTATCTTGATCTCTAAGAGGCTGGTACTTATTGTGTTCATTTGTTGGTGTGTTTTCAAAGGTACTTGATAAATGTCAACTCCGAGAAGCTGTTCAAGAGAAAGAGGAAGGGTTGAATTCACTAGGTTTGATTAACTCTAAGCTTAATCTCCATGGTTGATGATTTTTCAGTGTGTTTTATGGTTCATGACATTTCTTTACAGTTGTTGAGGATGGATCAAATTGGAGCACGGGGCAACGACAGTTGTTCTGTTTAGGACGTGCATTATTGAGGCGAAGCAAAATTCTTGTGCTTGATGAAGCTACGGCTTCAATTGACAATGCGACAGATGCAATTCTCCAAAAGATAATCAGAACAGAGTTTGAACACTCCACTGTCATTACAGTTGCTCATAGAATTCCCACTGTGATGGACTGCACAATGGTGCTTTCAATAAGAGATGGTTAGTATAATTTTAGTTGTTTTTATTTTTTTCTATTTTAATGCAATCGAGCTATCTGAAAATCTTTTTTTTACATAAATTCAGGGAAATTGGTAGAGTATGATAAGCCAATGAATCTATTGAAAACAGAGGGATCTTTATTTGGAGAATTAGTGCAGTACTGGTCTCACTCTGCAGGTTCTTGCTAAATTTGTTAATTTCTGCAGTTTCATATCCTCTCAGAGGAATTCAATTGAGCCTGATCTGTCTGTAATTTTTGGATTTGGTGCAACTAGAAAAAAAAATGAGAAAGCAGCAATTTCTCATTTCTTTCAATCCAATCAAACATATTGTAAAAAGAAAAATTAAACAGTTCAAGAACAAAGTGATAATTGACTGTGTGTTCATGGTGCAGTTTCATTCTCAATCAGAGGCTGAGTTCTTCTCATTGTGGAAAAAGGTATCTTGGTCCTCCCAATCCAAACACTCTCCAAAACCTCACCATTTTCAGCCTTCATCTCCATCTCCTTCAGCTTACCACTCTTTGTAATCTTCTTATAAACTCCAAAGCCAACAAGCAAACACAACAAAGCCAATCCCACAACTCCAATCATAGATACTATCACCCAATTTCTCCATTTTCTCCCCTGCTCTTCCCTCATCACAACCAACGGTGGCCTCGAAGATGATGGAGAAACAACAATAGGAAACCGACTACTGCTCATTGCCTCGCACATGCACATTGAGAAACTAGTACTGAGAAAATTCACTGATCCATTACTACTAAACACCACACACTCTATCTTTGAATTCCTGTCTATAGGCAATAATTCTACTTGTGGGAAGACTATAGATATGGGAGCTCCAGTGACCGATAATTCGAGCTCGGTTACATTATTGGTATCACAACTTATGTTTGTTGCATCATAAGCTGAGAAGCCGAGGATAGGAGCAATGAGAACATGAGTGGGAAGATCATAGAAGAAGGAAGACAAGTTGCTGAAACTCACAAAGACTATAACTAGTCTCTTAACAGGAGGAATTGTCTATGTTCTTGGAGGTATGCTGAACATATTGTTTGCATTGATACCATGGCTACAAAATTGAGCATTTCTTAGTCTAACAACTGAGGCTTCAATGGCAGATAAGTTTTTTGGCAGTGATACCTGATAGAGCTTGCCTGTTTGCTTTCCTATCAGAGATTCAAAGGCGTGATTCCTGATCAATGAATCCAAAAAAATAAACAGAAGAGCTCCAAGATGAAGAAAGAGAGAAAATTAATGAGAGAAATAAACATGATTTTAAGAGATGAGTTTTTCTTGATTCCATCTACACAACATTCATGATGAAAAGAAACTAACAGCATGCATGAGATCAATTATAATAAACATAAAGCAAAACCTATGAGATTGCAATGCTAAGAAGTTATTTATTAAAACTTATTTATTAAAGAGTTTAACGGTTAAGGATGGCTCTCTAATCACATACAATCATACGTCATTAGATTGGATTTACATGTTTATAATCTTTCTCCGATTGTGATGGGTGTCTAAATGTTGCTCTTTTTATGGTTAAATAAATAAATTGCCTTGTATGAGCATGCTCACCAGATTGATTGAGATTATTTATGTAAACCTAGTTTACAAATGGAAGTGATTCTGACGGCCAGACTCAGGCTTCGAGAAAAATCCAAAGCCGGCATCATATTCCAACAAAATATTCAAACCGACCGTGTATGTATTATTAATTGTTTTATTTATTTTATTTTTTATTTTTTAAATGGATAAACCACATGCAAATAGAGGTATAAAAACGACAAACAAAAAAAAACATAAAGAACAATAGGCCCACTAAAAATGGACAACATAAAAGAAACTACAACAACAAATAACATAAGAAGTAACAAGAAAAGAAAAACCCTGGGATTCCCAAGGAGTGGGAAAGCCTCTCTACCTAGATAATGCCTCTGCTAAACCACCTATGACTACAATGCGGATTAGGAACTCCAAGCCACACTTAACAATCACAAAGTCTTCTAATTTGGCTTTCTTAGCTCCCGGGCTTCAATGGAGTAAGATTTTTTTTTTTTTAATAAAGTGGATAAATCACGTTCATTAAAAACGAGGGGGAGAACAAACAAAGTTCACTAGCTGTGGAAGCTAATAAAGAACATTAGGAGAGAAAAAAAAACCACAAAAAATAATACAAAGAAGACGACAAGAGACCCCAATCAAACACGTGGCTGGGTCACAGGAGAAAACAGCTAAATGGCCTCATCCTCGCCAGAAGCGGTCTGTCCGGAGAGAAAATCCAGGCTACATCTGGTTGAAGCAGCTAGGTCTTCCAATCTTGCCCTCTTTTACTCTAGCACTACATTTACCTAAATAATGAACATATAAATATAATTGAAGAGAACATAAGCATAAGCAAAATAAAAGTCTGTAAACATGTGTACATTTCTTTCCAACTAAATGTTCTAAAATAAAGATCTAACAAGGAGATACCCTGCAAATCTAATACCCTCCAGGTGATTAGACCTCCAAGAGCCCCACCGACGGTTAACAGACAGAGGCGGCGAAGCTAAGTTAAAATTGAGGGAAAGAAAACGCCAAATTTTTTAGCAAAAACACAAGAAAGAAATAAAGAGAGTTGATTTGGTTTGATTCCAGCCTGTTAGAATGGGTTGATTTGGGCCCAAACCCACTTGTTTGATCAGAAATGGGCTTAGACCCATTTGTCTGAGTTGGTTTGGGCCCAAACCCATTTGTTTGAGTTGATTTGGGCACATGCCCATTTATATGAGTGGGTTAATGTTTTTTATTTTTATTTTTTGAAAAAAATGTTTTTTTTTTGTAGTTTCAAGTTTTTTTAATAAAAAGTACGTGATAAGTGGATAATAAATTATCCACCTTATCAATTTTTTTTAATTTAATTTAATTGTATTTGAAAAAATGCAAACCATTGTATTTATATGAAAAATGAGAATACAAAAGAGTCGGGTAAATTTTTTTATATGATACCAAACTATGGTCCGTTTTTATTTTGAGGTCCAGACTTCAATTTGAATCAAAATGATTACCCAAATTTAATTTGTTTCACTGAGTGGTCACCCAAGAGATTTTGGTCTATTTTTGATGATTTGATGTTAGAAATTTCTATCAGAATATGAGATAGAATTGTCAATTGGGCGGACAATGTGTAATGCATACATTGATAGAGAATTTTCAACATCTATATCATAAAAAATAAGTTGGAATCTCTCGGGTAACCACTTGATAAAACAAAATTGAAGTTGGATAATCATTTTGATTCAAATTAAAGTTTGGACCTCATAATGAAAAAGAGTTATAGTTTGGTATCCTGTCAAAAAATTTACTCAAACTATCTAATAAAACAGAGACTATATATACACTCACTAGTTGTTGACAAGTATAATAGAAGCAATAAAACAAAACAGCAAAAACTCTAAGGCAAATATGAAAACTTATTTAAGGTAAAAAAAAAAAAAACTGAAATAGAAATTGTACCGCGGGATAAAGGCTATAAGAGATAGCTGACATCACAATTTGTAAGCTCTTTGAACCTCCAAAAGTTTTCATACAACAAGCAATGGCCCTTCTAGTATTGGTAAGCGCTTCAAGAGCTTCAAACATCAAATATATATATATATATATAAATGATTTTAACGATGAATATTGTTAGTGACACATAATCAAGGTGACGTGGCAACCTATGTGATGTGGCAAAATTGATAACATGGCTAAGCATGGTAACATAGCAAAGAGTCTTGACTTGGAGGCAATAATCTTGAAGATCTTGGTAGAGCTATTCTTGGCATGGTGTTACAATTCGAAGACAATATCATATTTAGGTGATTTGATTGAAGACTAAATATGGATGGATGGTGCTTAATTGAAAAAATACCTATCAATGGTATGATTGAAGAACTATTGATGGAATGATTTGAAGAGACCTTAATGAGGATAATTGAAGACTATTAAGGGTAAGATTTGAAAGACATGTCTATTGTTGGCATGATTGAGATGATTGATTGAAGATCTTTATGGAGAATCTTTGAAGATTAAACCTGCAAGGTTTGAAGACTAAGTTTGGTAAGTTTCGTGGAAGACGCACAAGGACGTGTGCCCCTTGCGAGGGGACTGCGTGATGAGGAACTGAGGAGGTAGGCTAGTTGCCGGCAGTCGGGATCGGGAGATTTGGCTGCACAGACTCGGACTAAGCATGACCGGGAGATTGATGGGTCTTAAGGTCGTCTGCAACATAACCATAACTCAGTAAAGTCAGCAGTCAGGGCTATGTTGCAATTCATGTTACAACAAGAGTTACAACAGCTAATTTCGGAAGGTTTTAAATTAGTAGTCGCGGAGTTTCTAAAAGAGGTATGTGTTATATTTGGGACGTTAAGGCGTCTATATAAGCTACTTTGCTCGTAGATTGTAAACGTTTCTCGGGAGGAAGATTGTGTGAGCACTAGACAATCTAGAGAGGGTAGTGATCTTTATTGTTGAGAGAGTGAGTGACAAGTGTTTGTACTCATGTATTTTCACCTCTTTTGTGAATTGTTTATCCCCGGGCTTGGGCCCCTTAGACGTAGGCGAGTGGACGCCGAACTGGGTTACCAATCTTATGTGTCTCCTTCTTGCTTGGATTGTGTGAATGTTCCTTGAGTGTTTTGAATGTTCTTTAAACCACAAACCATATCGACGGAACTAACAAATACAAATGATATAAGAGAATATATGTTAAATATGAGTTGGTGTGTTTTGCGGGGTTGTGCAAGACCTAATTACAACCCTAGTTGATTTCATAAAATCTTTTTTCTTTTAAATATAAATATATATATACACTAATATATCCTTATTTTAAACTATATTATTTTTTAATTCATTTCTTTAAGATATAATTACTGCGGGATGATCCTCCCCAATGTTCCCGCCAAAACTCAAATTTAACCCTCGTAAGCTCACACGTTTCCCGCCATAAAAATCTCAACTTTTAGCGCCTCCTCTCTGTAGCTTTCTCCTATGGCTACCACGGCGATGGATCTTTCCCACCCCCACCGCATCCTCCTTGTCATCGATCTCCATCCACTCCTCTCTCAAAACCCTAACCCTAATCCATACATCACATCCATCATCGCCGCCATACGAGTCTTCCTATCCTCCCTCCCTCCATCTACCCTCACCGCCTTCAAAGCCGTTTTCTCCTCTCTCTCCCCCATCCTCTCCACCTCCCTCTCCCACCGCCTCTTTGGCAAGGCCCCATTCTCCCTCTCCTTTGATCTCCCTTCCAGAACCCTTGCTTCCCTTTGCGAAAGTCTCGGCTCCCTCCCCACCTTCTCCCATCCAAATGCGAAGCCACGCGCTTCAGTTCTCGTTCAATCGCTCCTCCAGATCGACCACGACTATGCTTGGGAGTCCGGCATCTCAGATTGTGAAGGTATGCGACAATCTCTAACTTTCCCTTCCAATTTGGTTGTGTTCTTCTCGCCATTTCCAAGAAATCTGCGTTCTCTGTTTGAAATCTTTGATTTGGAGGTTGGGGACAATGAAAAGCTATTGAATCGGGATGTTTTCTCCAAGAAATTCGCCCAGGCTTTTGTCCCCGTGAATGAGCGATTTATGATCAAGGGTATTCATTTGTGTTGGATTGATGTTAATTTTGATAAGCTCAGTGAAAAAGAAGAGAATTTAGGGTTAGTCTTCCTTAAGAAAGGGATTAGAGAGATTGGTTGGGGGTGCTACTCCACTGATGCGATAGTGCTGGGTTCTTCTCTGCTTCCTTTTGGCTTGATTTTTCCAGAAATTGCTTGCAAAACGGGGTGGTTCCCAGCAAGTGGTAATAGCAAGAAGGGCAAATTGGAATTGATTCTTGAGGTTACGGATGTGAGTGGTAATCCTTTGAAGTGCAAAATTTGCGATCTTGAGGTGCTTGATGTAATGCCTCTTAGAGATAGATCAGATTGGAATAATGATATCTTTAGAAATAAGGATAATGGTACCAAGACAATTCATATTAGGAAGGTATTTAGAGATATTCAAGTTAGTAAGATGATGAATAGTCCGTGCAGTTTATTTTTGCTTCACGGGGTTTCTAGGAAACCAAGGAAAGATGGAGAAGTGCATTCAATGAATGAATTCTTTGCTGACAAGGTTCTTGAATTGCTATGTGCTGAACATGGTGGGTTTGCAGCGGGAAAGCCTGCTTGGCAAATACTTATTGCTTTTCTTCTATAAGAGAAGCTTTGCGGCTTTGGTGTCCATTGTTGATGATGAAGGGAGTTCTATAGAGGGCTTGTTGATGCCTTTAACTGTAAATTATTCTGTGCTTTGTATTGCTAAGAACGGTCCAATGAACCTGAACCAGCTACTTATGATAGCAAGGAATTGCTCTAGTGAGAGTCTTACCAGTGGTATTGGTTTTGACTATGGGGTTAAGAATGATAGAAGGAAAAGGAAGAGGGTGAACAGTACTCTGCCCAGCGATATCTCCTGGGGTTCATTTCGTGAACTGGTGTTTGGTCAGGTGGATGGCTGTGCTTTAGGATTCGAGTTGGAAGAAGTTTACTTTGCCAAGGAATTGAACAAAGCAAAAAAGTTGCAATTCTTGAAATGCTGGATGAGGCAGATTAAGGAGTCAAGTGAAGTTCACCAATTAGAGTCGAATGAGGTTATGGCAGTTCCAAAAGCCAGAGAAAGAAATGAGGCAGAGTCTGGTTCTCCAATAAAGCCTGAACAGCAGCTTGTTTCTCCAAGTTCTGCTGGTCAGGCTTGTCCAAGCAGATCAGTGACGGAAGATGCTTCAGCATTTTCAAGTATGGGAGATGTAGAAAGCTTTTTTCATAAGTATCCCCCAGAAGATTGAGCATGGCCTGCATTCAGAACAATCAGATTTGGGTTTATTAGCTGAACGTCTAATTTGTTTGTGTATCCAAGCAGTGTCTAAAAAATTTGCAATTAACATAGAGGGAGAATCTGTTCCTGTACAGCCTGAGAATGCTTGTTATGTGAAGATTGCTGCGGAGGTGTCTTGTCTTCTTTTGCAGAAACCAAAGGAATTATTGTTGAAATACAAGGGCTGCAAACCAGCAACTACTGCTTCTGATCCAAAATCTGCTCCAAGCAGCACCGAGGAAAAAATTCGAGAGTATCCTTATTCATCATTTGTTTTATGTTTACTGTTTTGCATCATAAAAATTTGTTTGCCGTATGTATTGAATGTTAATCATTTTGTACCTTAACACACATTAGGCATGAATTGCAAATCTTGCTAAGAATGGAGATTCTCCGGTCTAAAGTTGGAGAAGGCATTGAGGATAACTTGAAGCAGAAGATGGTTAAGGACATATGTTCCTTGTTGCAGAATGTTGAATTTGACCTTGAAAAGGACTTGTTTCATGGTGAAAGTCTCGTTCACTTTGCTGGGAGAACAATAAAATCTAGGTATGCTTCTGCTTTAGGATAGATATTTTTTCGAGATGTTCATTCATTACCAATATTGAGTTAATTCGCAATATCTATGCTACAAGTGCAATTATTATGGCACGGTTATAGTGTTATCATGTACTGTTTTATTACTAATGTTAATGAGGGAAGTCAAGATACAGGTTCTATTCATTGACCTCATGGATGTGTCATAAATAAGTATTGTCTAAAAGAACCATACTTAGACCTCAATATTTCTGTATATATATCTTTGTTTTAATAACTGATTGGAATTAATGTATATATATCTTTGTTTTAATAACTGATTGGAATTAATAGAGACTGATGTAAACTGATTTATCCTAACATAAATTATCACAAGATAAAATAATTTATTTGTAGTCAGTCTTATTAAAATATTACATAAATAATAAAATTTTAAATAACAAACAAAAACATATTTTTTAAATCGTGAGTAGTGATTATACAAATAATTCCAATATCTATGTGAACACAAATCTTATTCTCACTTGCTCGAGATTTAACATACTCTAATTTTTTTTTTAATGACCGTTCATCTTGCAGAATTAAAAAAAATTAATGACCTAACCGTTCATCTTGCAGAATTAAAAAAAAAAAACACAACGCTTTTACAGTCAAATGCTTTTAGTTATTAGGGGAATGAGTGCAGACTATGTCCATGTTCCATGGTATCTTCTAATCTCCAACCGAACTTATCATTTATCCAAACAAGCCTTTTATTTTTTCCCTGTGACATTCATACAATGCATGATTTTATTTGTTATCTAAGTTGAACAATAATATTACCTCTTGTGTGATTCATTAAAATTTGTTCATATAAACTTACCTTTTTGTCTGTCTTTCTTTCCTACTACCAATCCAACAGAATGATTTCTTTTTCTTCTAGTGATGATGCTCAAAACTCATCAATGTCGTTATATACTGCCCATTATATCGTTCTTGCATAATTTATTTACCTTGTTATTGAATGAGAATCTCTCCCAAATTGCAACCCTTGCAGGTATGCTCATTCTTTGGGAGATATCACTAACAAAATATATAACCAGATGGAGTTCTTCTCGTTCTGTGATGACACTGAGGCATCTGAATCCTTACCCAGTAGCAACAATGATGAATCACAAAAACTTCAAGACAATATTGAACTGGCACTCAGAACTTCAAACACCCAAAATACTTATGAAGTCACAAATCCACTGAAGACTGCTGATACAAATAACCAGCAAGAAGAAACATCAAGTAGTAAGGCTCACGAGGAAAGATTGATGAGAGCTCGAGAGAGTAGAGACAGGCACAGGAGGTTCACTTCATTCACAAGTTGGATGCCAGATTTGAGAAAGGTGTGGTCTCTGAAGCAAACAAGACATGAGAGTCAAATGCATGTTAAACAGAGGAGAAAAAAAAGGATGAAGATCAATGATGTGGTATGTGAGACACCAATGAGTAAGAATAAGCAACAGTACTCAGAGATCAGGAATGCTGAGAATGCTGCTGCATCCTCTGGGACTAACTCATCTAATAGATCACTATGTATAGCTTTGTTTCAAAAGGATGAAGATCATTGACATCAATCCATCTTGTGGTTCTTTGTGGAAATGGTTAAAAATAACTGAAAAAGGTTGTGTGCTTTGTTCTTGCAGACTTGCAGTGCATTGTGAAGTATATTTGATATCAAAGTCTCTAATCTATGAAAACTGTATTTTCCATTGATGTGGAAAAACAAAGGAATGTAATACTGGTGATAAGAAAACAAAGAGAAGCAAACAAAAGAGATCAAGAAAAAAAAGTAGAGCATTGATGGTAAACAACTAATCAATGGATGGATGGGACATTTTGAGATGACTAGAGAGACAAAAGTAAATGCTGCACAGCTACCCTTCACCAGCAAAGTAAACATGATAATGATTTATTTCTAATTATACTTTTAATTTATTTCTCAAACTAGTTTGGATTTCTTTATATAATTCTAAAAACAATTATATAGTATAAAGTAAGCATTAACATAATGGAAAAAAGCTATAAAACATGTGGAGGTAATGTGAGGAGCAGGCTTTTTGGTTTGAAAAGACAGTTAGCAGAAGGTGAAAGAGAATATTTGGGCAAAGGGAGACAGGATGACATGGTTCAAATTCAATACGCCTGTGAAGTTTTGAGCCATCGTAAAAATTATAAATCACATGATCAGAGGAGAAAAGAAGGCCAGGTAAGTACTAGTACTCCCATTGAGGTAATTAAAATTAAAATTCATTAGATTAAAAGAAAACTAGATCTGAACAAATGAATTTTGAATCCGAACAGACCTAAATTTGGGTTATTGAGTAATGAACAGGTGATGTATAGATCTGTGCATTACAAGGAGTGTGTATGTACAATAAAGACACAATGTATTGTTCAATTAATTTCACTAATAAAATACTCGATAGCACACGATTGCACATGTTAATGGATCACATTATGCAAATATCAAGAACTTCGTTTTATACTTGAAATGTACATGATTTGTGCCAGTTATATAATATTTTTATTGAAGTATTTAAAAAATAAATTACTGTTATTGTTAAATAAACAACTAAAACAAGTTGACATTATGCATTCAAAAGATCCATTATAGCGCAAACGCAACTGGGGAAACAGTAATGCGAACCACTGAAAGAGAAGCAACTGTGATGACAAACATCTGTTAAAGAGCAAGTATTGAGTCAAACCATGCTCAATGCATAGTTTATTAATAAAATAGCTGTAATTTGTTATTTGTTTGTTGGTTTGTAATTTTTAACTTTTATAAATTTTTTTTAATTTATTAATAAAATAGCTCTAAAAGCTCTTTCTCTCATTAAAAAAAAAAAAAAACTATGCTCAATGCAACTTTATGGCATGTAAGTGAGGTCAGGTCAGGAACATACCATATATATGCATGTATCAAAAGAAAATTACCAATCTCACCTATAATTATGCATGTATCAAAATAATTTGAAGTCAGTTCAATGTCGAACGAGGATATAATGAGCCATTGTTTCGTCTTTTACAATGACATGCCAGGTGAGGATAATGCACAGCTATCTTACTTAGTAGCGCCCCAATTAATAACAAGTGTTCATAGATGTTAGTTTTCGAAAGAGGATAATGAAGAGCTGTCTTCAAATCTGTCCTCTTTATAGTAACTCACTCAAGGAGACTAGGGATCTTTCTACTAGGATCATGATGTAGAATATCTTATTGGAGTGAAATGAGAGTATTTTTAATTTTAAGTAGTACGGTAAAGAAAAGTCTCGAGTTTCTTAGGTTTTAGCATGTGATCTGAGCAAATCAACGAGCAATATAGGTACACCCTAATTTGGTTAAGATTCTTGCTTTGGTCTATATTTCTGTTTAATCATTATGATTATTTATTTATATTGTTTCTATCTGCATTAGACAACAAGCATAGTGCCCCTTATCTTACGTGGGTTTTGATTTTGGATCTTCCCGAAACAAAAATTTTATATAAGGGACCAGTACCAATAGGTCAAGAGACCATAGATTGTTTTTTTTATGTTCATTTTTATCTATTTTTACATAATTTTAATTTTGTATCCGTCTGTTGCTTGTATTTTTTTTTAATAAAATTATAGTTTATTTTTTTAAAAAAATAATTATGGGCAAACTATGAAAAGATTTGAATCTCTTTTGTTTGAGATAAGAGGAAAATGAAATTGCACTTAGTATCATACTAGGGGTCTGTTTGATTCGTTAAGGAGAACAAGACAAGCAGCTAAAGTATATCATAAGTGCTTATGTTGTTCTATGTTTGATTTTCATCAAACAATACAAAATTTTTTGTGTTGATTAATGTTTGATTTGCATAAGTATGGAACACAAAATAGTAAATTATAATAATACCTTTTTACTATTCTATATTTGTTTTATAATAAAAAAATATACAATAATATTTTATAAAAATTTTATCAAATTTTACGACGCCCAACAATATAGCAACAAATTTAAAAAAACATAATTTTAAAAATATTTAATCCACAACAAACGAACTTTTATTAATATCTTAATCTTAAAAACCAAATAAATTGATAGACAAATAAATAAATAAATTTTTAAATAGATAAATAAATAAATAAATAAAATAAAATAAATAAATCATGTTATCACTTTTGTAATGAGTAGTATAATTTTTAATTTTAAATAGGGACAATTTTGTCATTAAATTGTCATGTTCTTCGCTGAAATTTTTGTATCGTGGTTTTAGCGGTACAAAAAAAAATTTAAGAAGTTATGTTGTACCGATTGGGTAATTTGAGATGTACTTCAGTCTCATTTGTAAATTAATTGCATAACAACAGAAGTTGTGTTGTGTTGTCCCTTAAAATCGTGCGTATCAAACGGACCCTAAGTATTGTAGAGGTAGCACAAGGATCATTGCAGCTTTAATATCATTTTTTTTTTATAAATTTCATCTAATTTTAAAAATTTTAATTTTTAATTATGGATTAAATTAAGAAGATGTGAGTTACGCAGCTGGTGACTACTTGTGATTTAGAGGGCTCGAATTCAAACAATTTTTTTTTAAATAATGCCTTATATTACAAAAGTTTTTTCCTCATCCAACCCAAATATTGCATAAAGAATTGACTTAAAAAAATATTTTGACAAATAATATTATTTAGAAAGAAATAATTTTTTGAGATATATATATACATATACTGATGATCACTGGAGTCAGCTCCATCCCATGCTATATAAGATGACCTCAGATGCAGCAGCATTTTAGGCCATGGGGTTGCTTAATATGGAGAGTGGATGAGGGAACCCTACACCTTTCCAACTTTTTCGCACTACGACTTCTTCTACTAGTTGTTTATACTTTTATTCTCCCCCCATGTGTCGCTTTCTCCACATCTACTATCAGATCTCTCTTTCCTCCCTTCCCACTTCTCAGCTTCCCTCTTCTCTTTGTTTTCTTTTTTTTATTTTTATTCCCTTTCTTCTTCTTCACCAACTTCCTTCTTCTTTACCAAACCAGATATATGATATATGTTATATGTATCTTAATTTAAAAATCACAAAACCTTTATTTCATGGCTTCATTGTTTTGCAGGTTTTGTATTATAAGTTGTTTAAATGATTAATTTTGTTTTAGAGTGAGATTTGAAAAGAGAGCTTCCTTCAGTCCACTCATGGATGGCTGTAGGGTTTAGTTAGCTGCTGACCCATTCATCCAAATACCAAGTAAGAGAATGAAGGGGTTTGCTTGGTAAGTGAGTGAATGGTGCAGGAGCTAAGTTAGATCCTATGCTGTCTTTGCTTGGACTGAAGGGAGCTCCCTTGTCTGCAAGCCATGCAAGCATGTATATATATATATATATATATATATGTATGTATATATTTTTGTTCTTTGCTTTCTTTGTTCTTCTCTTTGTCTGCAACATTGTAAATGCTATCCCTGTTGTACATTTATCTTATTTTTTATTGGCCTTTGTGATCTTCCGCTAACCTATCTTCATGATATGTTTTGATAGGATTTGCATCTTTGTGCTTAGATTATATATATCTCTGCAGTTTTGTTGCTTTGAAGGATTGTATGCATATGTATGTGCTTTTAATTAGTTGTATTTTCTTGGTAGTGAGTATGTAATGAGGTTTTTATATCCTTTTTATATGTGCATTGTTCTTCTCGTGATTGACCTTTGATTGTTTGGAGAGCAATTTTCGTCTTGTTTGATGCAAATTTTTAGATTTTTCTGTACTTAAAGTATTGATTGAATCTAAAAATGGTTGTTCTGTTCTCATTTTTGATTGCAGACTAAACGTTTTCATTGTTTGCAATGCATATGAAGTTCTTGTTTGTTATAGAAATGTTCTTCGTTTTTATTTATTAATTGGTAACTCATGCAACTTCTCTTCATTGGTGTATATATGTAATATGTGTTTGATTTACAATTTGAAAGTCAGAAGAGTTAGTTTGTTTTCATGTTACCAAATAGTTAATGTAGTGCTAGATTAAGCTCTATGTCTGATTAATTACTTGAAGGAGACATAGGCTACGAGTTCTTGAACTTATAAAAACATAGATTAATTATCCCTTCCTCAATTCATGGTTTGTTAACTTCCTTTAGATCTAATATTGTCATCCATGATTGATCCCTTTTATTAAAACAGTTTTAATTACACAATCCTCACATAATCATGAAATCTTCACATCTATATATATGCAGTACACATTTCATGTAATAATTAAGTGACATGTAATTAAGTGACATATTTGCAATGTCAGAATGTACAAAGTGGTATATTAAGAAAACATTGGTAAAGACATGATTTTACATATGATTAATTGAACATCAAACTAAAGTGTATTTTTAGAATCTGTAGCTTAATTAACATTAGCAATGAAATGCACACATTTTATGAGCATCATATATAACTACAGTCTATGCATAAGTTTGTCACATAAAATCTCAGGTCTCTGAACTTTTCAAATTTCATGTTTGTGTTCTTTAACTTGATCCTTTTATATGCAGGTGTAGATAGATAGCGATGTGTTCTTTATAATGCTTTTGATAAACACTTGGAACTTAGAAGCTTCATTTATTCCTTGATGTTTCACAGAATTCATATCATATTCCTGCACTTCAAATGTAATAACAACCATTCATGAGATTGTTGATGACATTGTAATGCCTCAATTGTTGTTTTCAGCCAAATTTTCTTCAAGTCTTTTGGATTAAATCAAAATTTTCAGATAAATATAACATATGCGCACATATGATATGAAAATCTTGTATCAAATGTTTATTAATACACTAGCTATCATGTCATTGAATCATATGTTATTAAATCCAAAATTTCGGCAATGCATTACTTTTTAACCACTAATAAAATGAACATTTGAAAGAAGAACAGTGAACTTGTACTATGAATCATTACAAAAATATTTGCTTGTTTTGAACTAAAAAATCACTGCAGCTTTAAAGAAAACGAATGAATGAATGAATGCATCTGACCAAGATGAAGATGCGTTTGCATTTCCTCATGGGTGTCAGTTTCCTCAATGTGTGCGTGTGCATCCAACTGGTTAAACCCCTAACCCTAAAACATGTACATAATGTACGACAGAGAATATAGATTGAAAACCCTTTTTTAAGAAGTCCAATTAACAAGTGAAAAAATAGTACTTAAACTGAAAGATGCTTAATAAATAATGCAAAGTTAAACATTGTTTAACAAGCATCAACTTGACACCAAATGAGGTTAAGGTTGGAATGCTTTTCTTGGAAATAGATCCACACGTGAGGAGGAAAACATCTGGAATCTTTCAAGTTCCAAGGTGACATGAAAACCCTAACCCTAAGAGGGAACCATATGATTAAACCTCTCTCAAGAGTTGCCAATTTTTTTTTTCTTAAATGTTCTTGATGGAGGTTTGCTTTCTTTAAGACTTAGTTTGGTGTGCTTGCCTAACAAAGGGAGGACCCTGTTGCTAAGTGAAGCCATTGCCATTGCCATAAGCTTAATACTCCATCTTCCAAGAAGGTGAAGATCTAAAAGTTTTATAAGTATGGTCACAATTCAAGGGGGTCGTATTATATTCATGGACTCTGTTGTTCATCCACGCGTCAGAACCCTAGTTGCTCAGGATTGTGCTTCAAAACTTTATTATATTAGTCTCAATATTACTGTTTAAATTTTAATTTATTTTTTTTTCTGTTTGCTTTGTTATTAGTGGATTAATTAATCATGTAAGTTGTTATTGCTACGTCTAATCTGCTTAACAACTTGTTTTTTATATAGAGATAATTTCCTTGAGTACTACAAGCACCACGGCACCACGTTGTTAAAGTGTGTGTTGTTGTAAATAAACCACGTTCAACGTTTTTTTATTTAATAGAGTGAACAAGGATTTACCCACATATGTAATTAATATTTTAATATATTCAAATTTTTCTTTTTAGTAGAAATATGAATATTTTACGAAAAAAATCTAATATCAACGGATAAATTAATAGTTCATCTATAGTAAAAAAAATTTATAAAAGTTTATATTAAAACACCAGTATTTATATAGCATTAGGATTCACTAAAATGATTACACTACGTAGGATTTTATCCTTTCAAATCATAAGTTGCCACATTAGAATTTAATTTAATTTTTTTAAAAAAAATTAATTTTTTTTATTATCTAAACCGGTAAATGCTAAACCGAAAACCCCCTTTGGAAACCCTAAATTGTAAACCCCAAGAGTTTAGGGCTTTGGCTATATAATTTTGGGTATAGTTTTAATATTATATGGGTATATAATTTTAGGGTTTTAGGTAGAGTTTACAATTTTAAAAATTTAAAGATTTTATACGATTTGAATTTAAAACTTATAAAAAAAATAATGATATAGATGCCAACTTGTCATCCATGTTATTTAAAAATCCTATTTAGTCTGATGTGGACCATGTGGTGATTTATAATTGTTAGAGAATATAATCTGACATGGTGTTATCATTTCATATAATCCTGCCTCTGTTTATATATTTTGTGTAAAAAAAAAATCATGATTTTCGTAATATACCACAAGGATCAACCAATATCTTTTAAAAGCTTCTTTTTGATTTTTCAGCAATAATATATATATATATACACACACATGTGGAGCACAAAAGGACAGGTTTTTTTCTATTTTTTTTATTTTTTGGATTTTTTTTGTATGCACAGTCATCACTGACTCATGCTTCTTATTTTTGAGATGCTATAAATAATATGTTAATGAATTGTTAAATTTTAAATAAAATATAATAACTTTAACCCAAGCCGCGCTTAAGGCGAAACATGAAAGCATAGTTATCAAACCCGGACCGGTCCAGCGGTAAACCAGTTAACTTGGTGACCCGGTGCTTCAATCGGTCGGGTCTTTAATTAGACTGGGTATACAATCAACCCGTTCTGACCCGTCTTGACCCGCTTTGACCCGGTGGTTAAACCGGTTGACCCGGCGGTCAGATCGATTGGCCCGGCGATCAGACCAGTTGACCCATTAGTCAGACCGATTGACCCAGTTTGATTTGTAATTTCAACTTTAAACTTTAGTTATATATTGGATTGAGTTCGGTTAAATACTTTGATGATGAATTTAAACTTTTATTGTAAATTAGTTGATGCTTGAACTTTGGCGTATTGTTATGTGTTGGTATTATGTGAATTGTTATGTGTTGGTATTATGTGAAGTTTGAGCTTTTTTTCCCCTTTTCTACTGCTTCCAGATCAAAGATTAACAATTGTTTTGCATTTTTTCCATCAAATTATTTATCTGATAACTAATAATTCATGGATATTATTATGATATGACATTATATAATTTAAAAACTAATTTATAATTTTAAAATAATATTTTAAAATATTTTTATTAACCCAGGATTGACCCAAATAACCCGATGGTTGAACCAACTGACCTGTAACCCAGAACCTTGACCGGGCCAATGCCCGAGCCAGGTCTGATAACTATGCATGAAAGTGGATCTTTGTTTGGAATTGATTGCACTTCCATATTGATCATGTAAGAAAAAAATTTAACAACACTCTTTGGTTCCATGGATTTTTAGTGTTTCTGGCTTTTTTTTTCCTATCACTTCATTCAAAAACTACAGTAAGTAAATATTAACAGGCAACACTTTGGTTTCTCAATCTCTAAGCATATCAAACCAGAGAAGAATTCAATTGCTAGAGCAAAGCAACAATTCAGAAAACCAGGACGAACTTGGAGGGATTATGGTGACAAACAAAGCTAGTCTATACACTGAACACCAAAACTTAAGCAGGATTTTTACATCAGTGAATACCTCAAGACACTGCAGTTTGTTGCTTCATTTTCATTGTCATTTTAACTCGAGAATGCTTTCCCTTCAACCTTGCTTCAAGTAACTTGGCCTTCAGGCCGTTCTTTTTCACACCAGGCAGTAACTCTGATGAGCATTGAGATATTTCAAGCTCCGGAGATGCATGTCGATGATCCCATTGCTTTACAGGACTAAATGCAGTGTGGACATCTGCTCCAGCATCACCAACACCAACTGGAACAAAATGACCCCTCCAGGAGATATGGTTTCTGGACTCTTCAGCATGATCATCATAAGGGTGAACCTTGCAGCCATCTGAACACTCTGATGAGTTCTTCATGGAGTTATCGATGGTTTTGTCATGTAAACCAGCTTCTTTTAGATGATATTTCTCAAAGTTCTCAGACATTACGAGTTCAATCTGATTAGCTCCTGCTCCAGTTTCAGGAGCAGTATATGAACGCCTGCTTTTGAGGAGCTTTTTTTCTCTGAGTTGCATCTTATTTACATTCCGTGACTTTGTATCCTTTTGCCACAATGATTCACAGATGTCTGCAATCTCGCTACGATGATTAGACTGGTCATGCTTTGCACTATCGTTCATGTTCATATTGAGCTCAAAGCAGTGCAAGTCACTGGATGTGGAACCATCA
This sequence comes from Dioscorea cayenensis subsp. rotundata, assembly GCF_009730915.1. Taxonomy (NCBI): domain Eukaryota; kingdom Viridiplantae; phylum Streptophyta; class Magnoliopsida; order Dioscoreales; family Dioscoreaceae; genus Dioscorea; species Dioscorea cayenensis. The sequence continues at coordinate 23,162,388 of NC_052475.1, read as the reverse complement.
TCAGCAACAGCAACTTGAGGTGCACTGACACTCTTGTTCAAGCAGACCGACTCAAGGGAACGGCGCCTCAAATTACTCTCCTTTCTTCCATCTTTCGGATGAGCAATTGCATTGTTGGCTAGTCTAGCTCGAAAGAAGTTTTTAATTTCACCTCTTAATCTGTCAGTTATACTTCCCTTTTCATTCATATCTCCATTTTCTTGAGCCATCTGCAATCGCTCATCCAACCATGCCTCTGACATATGAAGTACCAACCGATCAAATTTATGGTCAGAGTCTCCTTTAGCTTTTTGCTTCAATGCTCGCAGCTCCTGTTCGTACTCCCGAATGCCCTTCGCAAATTCATCACAGAGGTTCTCTAGAAGAACATTGGTTTTCCTCTGGCGATCTAAATCTTCTACAGATTCTGCAAATGCTAATTTCACTTGAGACAACTCCTTGCCTAACTTCCGATGTAGACTCTCGGAACGTCGCCTTAGCCTCTTCTCATCTTCAAGTTCATTACTTATTGATTGCATCATATCTTTAAGCCGGTCTTGTTCCTTATTTTTTCTAAATAGCTTGTTCTCTGCAACTTGCTTCACCATATCATCCATTTCATTACGATACACTTGCTGGTCTTGCATTAGCTCCTGTATCCGTCTCCGAGCATGTTGCAACTCTAATTTTAATTCTTTCACCAATGATACATTGGATTCATGTTGTTCTTCCCGTCTCCAAATCCAATTCAATACCTTCAGTAATTCCGTCGATGTTTTCAGGCTATATCCTGAGTCCTGAAGCCTTCCCTTGAAATCCAAAGAACTGCCAGGGCTCAAAGGCTGACTGAAAGGCGTCACCTGTAGGATGCAATATTTCATAAATTTAGCCATTTCATTCTTATCTATTCCACTCACAAAATCGACAATCAGAGCTGCCATTTAAGTTCAAAAGACTCACCACCTCCATTGAGCTACAACTTGCAGGAGATCCAGATTGCATTGCTCGAATACTTTCAATTAACTTATGGTGTTCAATAGATGCATTTGAAGCATGCCTCCTTGGACTACCAGCACTTCGACGCTGATAAAATGAAATAAGAATGATTAATTCCATATGTGAAAACTAATAATACTAATTTGACTTCAAGTCTGTAAATTGACTGTGAAGAACATAAAGATGGCAGCCAATTAACAATACAAAGAAGGTGACTGACGCAGAGAGTATCAATCAAGTATAAGTGTTGCTCAAACAAAAATCAAAACAAAATTAAGTTGTTTGCCGCATCAGAAATCTCTCTTGGAACAAATAGGAGGCAGTTTAAAGATGGCAAGTAGGAAATAAAGAAAAACAGCATTAACCAGGGATGCAAGAGTTTCTTGGTTGAACTAACAACAGTGTGTTTGAAATAGAGAATAATTGGTTCTACAAGTTAACATTGCTATTCCAAAGCAAAAAATGCCAAAAATAAAAGAAAAGCCACATAATGGAAGTCGAGAAATCAGGGGGTTGTTTATCATCAAGACAGAATAAAATGATCAAAGATCATTCTCATTAAGCCTCAAAGATCATTCTCATTAAGCCTTACAGTCACTCAGGAAATGTGATATTTACACTTCAAGTCTCTTGAAATCATAGAGGGATTGCTAACTAGTAATGCTCTAGCTCAGCTTCCACCTATGGTATGTAGAGAATGATCTAAAAACTTATACATTCACATCTTGATTAATAGCCTGATGCTTAAATTAAGATAAACAAACGATGTCAGATTTAAGACTCCACATGCAGCTCTACTGACTCAGCATGAATCACTGGAAGTTTCAGATATTTCTTTAAAAATGAGTTTAGTTTTAATCTCCACTGTAATCAGTTCAATTGCAAATTCTCTCCATCTTTTGTTTATCAGATAAATCAATTGTTCAGCACATGGTTTGTTGTTTTAGCAAATTGAGAAAGTAATCAAACAACTAGCTGGCAAAACAAGCAACTATCAATCACACTCCTTATCCACTACAAACTCTGTACTTCCTCAACAGCTGCCATCAAATGCATCCAATTGAAAAGAATTTAACCCCTATCATTCAAACCTTTCAAATCTAAAACACAATCAATTAATATGAAGAATATGCATGTATTATTTATTCTCCCAATGGTGAAACATCTGATATCACTTTGCCATCTGATTCTTCTCCACAATCCACCTCTTTCATGGGGGAAATCCTTTCCTAGATATTAACCCATTCTTTCCCAACTCAGCAAAGTAACATGACAATTGATGCACAACCACCGAATGGAACTCATTAAAAGCCAAGAAACACAGTAATTTTAAAAAAAAAAAATAAACAACTGTGAACACAAAAGCCAAAGAGAAAGAAAGAGGAAAATCACTATACTGACTGCAGGCAGATCAGGAACATCATCAACAAGCTCCATATCCTTCCTCCTAGAAGCCTTGCCACCTCTCCTGCTCATCAATGGTGATTCTGACAAGCCCTGCATCTCCCAGAGGTTGGCTCCAAGCTTCCTAGCAGACAAAGCAGCAGCAGTAGCAAAGGAAGGACCAGGCTCCAACTTCCAGTTGGGCACTGGAGTGCATGGGCCACCTTTCCAACCAAGAGTCAGTCTCTTCCTCAACTTCACCCCAAGGAACTCCTGCTTTTCATCACCTCCACCACCAGCACACTCATTATCTACTGCTGCTCCCCCTTTTTCTCCTCCCATCAACCAAACTCTCACTTTTCCTTTATGGCACACACCAAGGAGGCAAAGGACTAGTTCTTCTTTACTTTTCTTCTATGTATGGACTGCGCGCATGTGTAGTTCTCACTGTTCATTGAAGGGACTTGTGGACTTCTTTGCTCATGGCAATTGGCAAGATGTGATGGGATATGGGTCAGTACAACTGTGGAGCTGTGCTTGTACATTTGTGCAAGCTTTGCTAAATCCAATTCTTGGCCTTTTTTTCATAAATGCCCCTATGAATTAGGAAACTCTTGAACTATATTTTGTTTTCTTTGAAATTTATCCTGCTTTCATTTGTCTACATCAGAGTCATTTTGTTTTTATTCATCTCATCAAGGCCCATACTAACTCATGTTATTTCCTCTTTTTTGTTTTATTTACACCTCTTTCTTTCACACTCTCCTGTAAATTCTCAAAACTATATATATATATATATATTTTTTTAACAATACAGGCAAGCCATCACATATAACAATCCTATTTACACTCAATCATGCATTAAATGTGTGGTCAACTTTTGAATTCTAAAGATTATATTGAATGCATATATATATATATATATAAGTATTGAAAAATGAATTGCGAGAAACAGATTATGACAAGGATAACTGCTTTTGTATGTATGAGAAATGAATTTATGTCCAACATGTCACATGCAGTGGCTTGACAATGGCTTTTAATGTGGCTCAATTTTTGGTCAAAAAAAGAAGATACAGTAGCATGGAATTAACTTCCAGTGTCTGCTGTAGACTCCCAACGATCGCTTAACATGCACAAGTTTTAGTCAACAGTATATGCATGAACAAATTAATTTTCAGTATATTGCTCCCATTCTTTCATTCATTTGCCAGTTACTACAATTCAGAAGGAAAAAATAAAAAAGTTAAACTTAGCAGCGGTAATTCACTCAAAGAACAGACAAAGTGGATACTGTCAGTAATCTGTCAATCAGCAGGAGCAGAAACAAGATCCACTGAACAGAAACAGACAAAGCATTCATCCACAGAGAGGTGTCATCATCTAAAATCAGAGTGAAGAGTACTAAAACTCTGTATAAAGAGAAAGACCTAAAAGCTTAATCAAAAGAAGGAAAATTCATCAGAAAACCAGAGCCTGTTACAACATGTGAGTTTTTCACCATCAAAGGCAGTACAGCACAGCACCAACTCACAAACTACAGCCTAGTGATGAGAGAGTTGGGTGCAGACTGCTGATAAGAGTTGGGTGCAGTTGTCACCATCCTCGGCGATGGCAATGACAAGGGATGCAGTACAACTCTCAGGAACTTCTTTTTCTTTTCCTTCTGTTTTGGCTGGTTGCAAGGAAAGGATCTCCACCTTCAAATCCAGGAGTACTATTCTCTGTATCTCATTCATCAAAAGTTGATACAAGGGCCTCTTTCCAGCTCCTACCACTGTATTTAGACATATAGAGAGGTTTCTGTTTCCTGCATTCATCTACTGGTACTCTTCTGGATGCTTTGTAAGCTGAGAGATTCACTGAAATGAAGATGTTGCAGAGCATTGGATGTTCATAAATGCAACAGTAATGAATATATTGCATCACAAAAAAAAAAATGACAAAATGAATGATAGTTTGTATAGAATGATACCAAACAGATGGAAAATGAGAAGAATTTAAGCAACAGCTTCAATTCTGGGTTCAAAGCAGAAGCCTGTGAACAATTGAAGAGGGAACCTTTTAGGCACAGGGCATTTCACAGACCACCTCCATTGCTTCTGAGACATATCATAAACAAGAAGAGCTGGAGCTCCATAGCTCTGTATGTATATCAGGTCTTCCATTCCACAGCTAGCAAAGACATCATCCAATTCTCCAAATCCTTGGAAGAACTTATGAGGCATTCTAGCAACTTCCCGCCATTCCTTCTTACAAAGTTCCCAAATGCCAATTCCTTTGATGATATCTGGTCTGTCTTGTTTCCCAATTCCCCCCACCATCACAAGCTTGTCCTTAAGGTTCATAAGCCGGCCACAAGTAAGCGAACAAGGCACCGGTATCACCATACTTAAAAGAGAACTACAATGAGTTCTCGCTGAGAAATCATGTGCAATAAGGCCGTGGCGCCGCTCGCTAGCTCCCACAATGCCGGTGGCGTATATCAAGCAATAAAATACACCATTACAAATTACACTCTCATCACCTCCTCTCCATCCCATCAAAACTTCCCTGATGGAAGTCACCCATGAACAATTCTCTGATTCATAGATGTCAATTGAGAAATCCCACTGTAAATAATCACCAGGGATCTGTTTTGATTTCGCCACTGCAAGAGTATAACTGTTGGATTTCCGGTTCACTGACATCGCGATCGCACTATAATCAGGATTATGAGCAGCAGGAGGTCCTTGGAGAATCCTGCAACCCTTCACAAGAGGGTTAAATATACAAATCTCGCAGCTCTTCTCATTCTCCATAAAAGATACTAATCCACCTGAAGCTGAACTGATCCAATTGCTCTTAACATGACAAGGAAGAGTAATGCTATACCATTTCCGGAGACTTGGATCATAGGCATGCCCATCAATGGAGTCACTGCTAGTAAACATGAAATACCAAGGCTTCTGAGGCAACATGCTAGTCCAAGAAGAGATTGAATGAACAACTCTATACCATCTCCAGCAAACAGAAGCCAATCTAACTACACAGGCAATGGGCATAAAGGAGAAGACTTTCTCTAATATATCATCAGGAATAATGGCTTCCAAAGAAACCAATGTCTCCTCATTGTTTCTGGCATTGATTTCAGTAAAAGACTCATCCTCTGTAGGTTGATTGAATTGGAAGCTAACAGTATGGGATTCCCATGATGTCTCCCCCTCCATCAGGGAAGTCGTGCACCTCACCAAAGCTAACACAACTCTGAAAATTATACTCAAACATATCAGATTGACAGAAATAACTTGAACACAAATAAGGATTATAAAAGGAATGCAATTGAAGATGTATACCAAAAGACATCATAGCATTGTTCAACAGCTTCATTGACATAAACGAAAACACACAATGTGAATATATGTATAATAAAAAAGAAGACAAAAACATAGTAAGGAAGCAATGGCAGGACATCACACTCTCCCTTTGACTAATTCAGCCAGATCATTAATTCAAGAACAATCATGAGCAAAAGATCAAACTCCACGGCGAAAACGACCACACAAATGGACTATAAACAAGCAACGTGCCATAATCATGGAACATTAAAATGCTACTCTGTTTGCCATGTCAACCCAGACAATGAAACAGAACAAGATGAAAACCCAAAAAATACACATCTTTCACTCACCTCTGCTGCAAAACTAAGAAAGATCCTTCCTTTCCTTATGAATCAATCTAAAGATTCAAACTTTATAGCAGAAATAGAAGTCAGAGGAGGAGAAGAAGGCGTTCCAGCCAGTTCCTTGTAAATCAAACTGGATTTTGGCTCTGAGCAACGACCACAAAACGCAGTTTCCTCTCAAGCCTGGTGTTTGCGCTTTTATAGGGAACTTTTAGAGAGAGAGAGAGAGAGAGCACCTTAGACTCGCTTGGCTTCATTGTGAGGAATCATAGTAGCCCTGCTCACCAGCCATTTCTTTGAGCTTTCTTGGGGGCCACACTCCGTTTAAGCTTCTTTTTTTTTCTATGCTCTGTTTCTCTGTCTGGGAAGTTTAGAGTTTGGACCCTCCGTTGAAGAATCCGAAAGTCCTTAACTTTGGCACGGATTGGCCCCAAAGATCAAGACTTAATTGGAGTCACACTAGAATCTATACCCAATTGCCAATTGATGTATGTCCTTAATCAAGAGTTGCAAGATGAGCACATTTCATATTCTCCTTCCCCTCAAACTCCAAGTGTCAACATCTTCTGCCTATTCATGTCTATATAAATTGTATTTTAGTATATCAAATCATATTTATACCGTATTTATATCTTTAATATATCATTTATATCAACTTTTTTCCTTGCAATAACTATTTATTTTATAAATTAAGTATTTTTTTGAACCCAGGTCGAGAAGATGGGATCAAACTTCAGCTCTCACATGATGAGGTTATAGGTGTTGTGAAATTTAGCTCCTGGCATGTATGGGTCGCTAATACATAGTTTATCCATATTTATTAAAATAATAATAAATAAATCATAATTATATGTATAAAATAAAGAAAATTGTGATGTATTACACCACATATATTTAATATATAAATATTTACGTACTTGAAGGGTAAAGCAATAAATCAACATGGAACTTTAGTAGGAATATAAAAAACATTTGGAATATAAATGGCATTTTTAAAAGAATCACGTTATGTTAGATTCTCTGTTTCTCTGTTTTAAAAATTGTTAATAAATTAGGTCAAATTTGCAATGTCACGGGAAGCATGCTTTTCTTTCTTCATGTTTGAGCTTTGCACATGATGTGGTTAATGGCTTGTAAGGCTTGAGAGACTTTCTTTTGACCTAATTTGTTTGGTAATACACATGTAATGCATGTTCACGAAATTGTTACTTTTGGTATATGATGCATGAAAGCAAGCTTTATATGGCCGGCCAAAAGGGCATATATATATTTTGATTGTAATGTCAACACGATTTTAAGCAATACAAGCAGCAAAACTTATATACAATTTTTTGTTTATTTTTTTTTTAACGATGCAGAAAATTATCATATTATATTTTATGTCTAAGTCACATATTGAGAGTAAGTCAAATTTTTAATTTTTCACATGAGAGTCAAATATTTTACTCTTTAGCCACTGCACCGGTGGCAATTGCATATAATTTTTATTTTAATTTTAGACATATATAAATTATATCAACTAAATTTATATAAAAAAATTATCAATCATTTTTATAAAAAAAGAAATTTATTGATAATCACTCTGCTATATATATCTCCTTCGATATATTCTTATTTTAATTGGCAATATATATATATACATATTTATAATGTAATAAATGAAAACAAAGGAGAGAAATTAAATATGTGAAACATGAGTAATTATTATTATTTTTTTATAAAAACATGAGTAATTAATTGTATAGTGGACAACTAGCACAAAAGCAATAGCGTAATATATATATATATATATATTTATTTATTTATTTATTTATATTAACATAATATTTCAATATTGTTTCTTTTTCTCGCCCTCCCTCCCTCCAGCCAACAACTGTGCAACACATGGCACAGGATATTAAAGGAAGTCAAATTAACAGTATACTTCGGATGCATGATGAACACCTCTCTTTCCACCATTAAAGCTAGCGTGAAACTTTTGTGGCCTTTTATAATCTTAGTCTAAAGTCAGATCCTCAAATAGAGAGAAAAAAAGGCATGCAGTGATACAATTTTCAGTGGCAATACCAGCACTTACCTCACATGTTTAACTTTAATAAACTATGGTTTAATCATTTTTGTAACATGATTTGGTTTATGGGAAACATTATGAATATTGAGAAAGAACATGGAGTGAACAGATGGGAGAGGTTGTGGGTTTCCTGTGAATGGCCTGAAATGTTAACACAGACACGCAAATTAATATACAGCACTTGAAAAAGTTGACAAACAGTGAGATAAAACATAAGCAACAGTTAGTAGCTAGTCTAGTGGGTGGAGAGAACCTTTTTGTTACTTGAAAAAGATGTTGGATGCTATCTAATGTTTTGGTGAAGTTTGATGGTGACTCAATGGGATGGAAGATGTGAAAGGTCATTTGATGTAAGGAACCACTTTTAATAATTATTAATGAGCATATATCTAGATGGTTGGATTTGGATGCATGCGTGGTTGGCATTGGCCAGAATGCATGCAAGTTATATGGAAATGTGATATCAAACATGGTTCATTGTTTCTTTTTCTTGTATAATAACGGAGAGTAAAGAAGAGTTTCACTTATTTATCTATGGTATTCTTTTATTTTTAATTCTCTAGCCTCGATGTTTTTATGTATATAAATAAAAATAATGGACATTAAGCCATTGTTGTCAATTCCTTTTTTTGTTTTTAATTTCATGTTTTGAAAACAAAACTGAGAAAACATGTTTGGCAGTTCGTTTTTGTTTTCAAAAAATTTGGTAACAATTCTCATGTTTCTAAAAAAACAGAAAACAATAATTTTATGTTTTCAATTGTTTTGGAAACATTTTCAAAACTCTTCCTCCCACCATGAAACCCTTCCTCTCCTCTGTTCATTTTTCTCTCTTTCTCTCCTTTAATATATATATTTAAGGCAAACGCCAAAATATTTTTTTAGTTTCAAATGGTGCAATTTTATGATTTATTCATACAATACCAAACTATGTTATTAATTTCATTTAATAATATAAACAAGTAAACTAATATGAAAAATAAAGTTTTATAAAAAAAATTTTAAAAATATGGATTTGAAAAAAAATGATAAAAAAAAACATTATAATAATTTTGTGCTAATCAAACATGTTTTTGTTTACAGATTTTTAAAATACACAACAATTAGTATATCTAAACATGTTTTTGTTTTCAAAAAATTGAAAATAAAAAGAAAACAAAGCAAAAACAAAACAAAAGTAAAACAAAAACAAAAAACAGAAAAACAGAAACGATGCCAAACGACCTAAGTTAATCTTAGACATAAAAAATAAAAAATAATAAAAATTGAGTTAGCAATTGTTTATTGATAAGGAAACTCTCTATCATGTATATATGATATTTTTTTTAAAATAAAAAAATCACGATTGTATTAAGAATTGCAAAGATAAATACAAAGATGTACAGCTTTTGTTTAAAAGAAAAAATATATTAAAATCGAATAAAAATGCATTTATATTGATTGGAATAAATATTTTTGAAGAATTAGATTTAAAGTAAAAGATGGGTTTATTATAAGTGAATAGGAATAGAAAGTGTCAAAAAGAGATGTCTTATGTAAAATATAGTTCGAAATACCTATTTATAGTTTTTACTAGAGCGGATTAAATGGCCAGCTTCCTCATTCTCCATTGAGAACGTACGTGAGACTCCGACTATTGAGCTTGTTATAAATTTCCATTTATCTATGAATTGCTTGCACAATATTAATATATATATATCTTAGATAAAAAAACTACGTACTCTCACCCAGAATCCTAATAAATTTTAGGACCTGTTTGGATAGCCAGAAATTATGTCATAATCCGTACAATATGGCATAATTTAACATTTTCTGAGAATTATGCCATATTGGTTGTTTGGGTACTTATTTTAGAGTATAAAATTATGGCATAATATAGGTATTATAGCATAAAAAAATATTCCACTAAGAGTGGAATATTTTCTCATTGTAAAAAGTCTCTCTTCTTTTCCATCCGACCCACTGACCCATGGAGCCTCACTGACGGTCCCGGCCGACCTCCGGCGACCGGGCCGCGGTCCGACTCGACCTCCGGCGATTGCCACGGCGGTCCGGCCCGATCTTGACGGCCGGCCCTCGATCAGCCGATCTTCGGTGACACACGGCGTCAGCGGTGGTCCGCCGATCTCCCGACAAGCCCGACCAGCCGTGATCCGGCAGACCTCCAGTGACACGCCGGCTGTCCACCGGTGGTCCGGCAGACCTCCGGCGGTCCGGCCGCTTACCGCTAGCCTCCGACGACTGGCCACCAGTGGTTCGGCTGACCTCGGCTATCGGCCACCGATCCACCGACAGTCCATTCGTCAATCGCCTAGTCTCCGTAATTTTTTTGTTTCCCAAACACTCATTCTGTAAGAATAAAATATGCCACAATTTCTGTAATAATCATTTGCACTTCCTACATAATAAAATTATGCCATATTTTTTTATTTTGCAGCCAAACAGGCCCTTAGGGTTTCATCAGTATGGTTTCCTATAAGCAATCTTATATATTAAATAACGAGCTAAAAGAAAGTGTGAAATTTTTTTTACAAAATTAATGACCTGCGAAGAACAAATCATCGCCTATCATCTACATGTTAAACTCTGCATATCTCGCACAACTTAAGAGGAAAATACCAAAACAGGACTTATTAAATTATAATTACGAAGCAAGGAAAGTACATACACTATAATGAATTAATGACTTCCATCATAATTAAGGATCCATTTTTTCAACTAATTCATCATGTAAAGTGTTTTTGGTTCTATATGTATATATATATATATATTCATTGTTATTCATTCAAGTTTTTTTAATCTCCATTTAGGTCTAAAAATAAAAAAATAATTAAAAATTAAAAAATTTATGTCTAAATTGACTTCAGAAAAATTAAATTGTTTATCTTTTCAAATTTTATTACTTATTAATCTATATTTAACTGCATTAAAGAATATGGGTTTGCTCGGATTAACTTTTGAAAAACCCCAAAAGTGATTTTTTATAAGTAAAACTTTTTTAGGTTTTAAAAAAAAGTTATTTATATTGATTTTTCTGTAAAAGTTGAAGCTGATAAAAAAACATAAAAAGTATTTTTTAGGAACTAATCATGTGATTCTTTTGGTAAAAACACTTGTGAGAAGTTGTTTTAAAGTTATAAAAGTATTTATGCATTAACTTATCCAAACACAAAATACAAATAAGCATTTAACTTACTCAGAATCACTTTTTCTAAAAGTCCTACCAAACTTTAAAAACACACACACACTTTTATTGTAAGCCAACCCACA